>NW_028277030.1:101801000-102104500 GCF_059951505.1 Python bivittatus
AAAATAATGCAGGGGACCTCTCTGAAGCTGATTGGCCTTGAAAACTAATTTGTTTTTGAAAGCAGAGTTGGGGTGGGATGGGCTGTAAGCTTCAAAAAGCAGCTTCCGAAGGATGTTTTGCAAGAAGCTTTGAAACTTTGCACTGACTCAGTTCTATTCTAGCCACTTGCTATTGAAATTATGATACTGAATGAGATCTGAAGCAGTTCAAATGGCAGGACAAGCCACTTTTGTTATCAAAAGGGTTTCATTTGCCAGCTCAGCAAAATTGTACAATTGAGGTACCTGTTCTACATCCTTCCCTTTATAATTCATTAGTTGTGTTATGAATTTCCATTTCATTTATGGAAAATATGAGTGCATTTATGGGTACAGTGTTCAAGGATTTGAGGCACCTCAATCTAGAAAAAGGATGAGGGGGAAGGGCCTCTTCAGACAAGGAAGAAGGTGAATTTGGGGAACTTCAGATAAGAAAGAAAATTAATAAATGATTCAGAGTTAAAAGAACTGGAAATGTTTGGCAAAGTGCCAAGACCACAGAAACTACCTAGGAAGCTGACTAAGGTTTGGTAAGCTTAAGCGTGGCTTTGCTACTGAATAGGAGCCAGCTGAACTTTGAAAGACTCTGTTTACAAAGATGTCTGAGCTGAGAGGGTTTCGCCCCCCCCCCCTTGCTTTGTGTTGAAAATATACAATGATGCTAGACATTTATGCCACATACATCCTGGAAGAGGAAGATGACTCCTGAGAAGATACCTTTCAACTGTTTTCTTCTTTTTAAGAGTGTTTAGAATTCAGAATTATGAATGAACCTTAGTACAATTCCATATTCTATTTTCCCATCACATTGAATTTTCTAGGGTCCTGTATTCTAGACTGCTAAATGTTCCACATGATGTAGAAGAACAATGCGACAGCAGAATCTGTAGATATTATGGTGGGAGGGATGTTACACAGAGAACATTTTAAGTATTTTCAGAATGATAAATTTAATATGTAAGGTTGCCTTGCCCATGTCTGAACAAATGAAGTAATTGGTGTCTGTAAAAGCTTCAAACGTAATTTGGTTCTGTTAGAGAAAATTCCTAAAGAATAAGAGTTCTGAGTATGGATGTATTGTTATCCACGGTGAAAGCCAACATTTCTATGATAAACTACAGGTAGTCCTCACTTAACAACCATTTGTTCAACAGTGCCAAATGAATGGTAGTTATGCCCGGTCCTGGAACTCACCACCCTGCATTCCACAACCCTCAGCTGACCTTCTCTGTCTTCTTGCCCCTGCTGTTGATGAAGTGCGCCCGGCCTGGTTCTTCGTGAGGCAGCTGCTGGCTGCACAAGACTTTCTTCCTGAGGTCCTGTGCAGCAGTTTCAGCAGAGGGAGCAAGAAGATGGTGAAGGTCAGCTGGGGCGGTGGAGTGCAGGGTGGGAGGGGCCTGAGTGCGCAGGGCGGCAAGGGCAGCTGCAGCTGGGGCTTCACACCATGCGGCTGGGCTGGGGTGGGCTGGGGTGGGCTGGGGCAGCTTCACCTCGTGCTGCTTTGAGAGCGAGCGAGCAGAGGGCTTGTGAGTAAGCTCTGTGTGCTGGGCTCGCCTCCACCCCTCACTGAAGCCTGCAGGCCAGTTCTCCAGCAATGCTTCCAACATGAGCTGCAGAGTGTGTGCTGGAAGTGCTCCTGGAGAACCAGTCTGTGGGCTTCAGCATGTTTGAAGCTGCTGGCCCTTTGCGAGGCTTTACTGGAGGAAGGAGGCAGCAAGCTCCAAAGACCCCCACTCCCGCCCTGGAGATGCAAGCAAGACTCATGGCAAGCATCTGGTCCTCAGAGCTCCGAGATGTACCAGGGCTGTGCCGAGCAGGGAGTGCAGCCCACACCTGCCTCGCTTTCACTCACCTCCTGGGAGGTGCCTCTCCCTGTGGAACAAGTTACTGCTTTGCAAGACCATGGCCAGCAGCCGCAAGCTGTGTCTGGTGCACAGAGCCTCGGCAGGCAGACTGGGCATGCATGTGGGAATGTGTGACTGGCTGAGACCGCTGTGGGGCAGGCCCTCCAGGAGCCTGGCAGCTGGGGTAGTGGTAATGGCGGTGAGCTCAGTGCTGACAGAGCCCCCACACCAAGGAGGAGGAGGAAGATGGTGAATGTCAGCTAGACATGGTGGGAGGCAGCAGGGATAGCTGGCAGAGTGCAGGGCATCCAAAAGAGGGGAGATGAGGGGAGAGATAGGTGGGTGGGGGGAGCTGAAGCAGAGGCCAGTGCAGCAGGGCAGGAGAAGCATGAGGTCCTTGCCGAAAGACAGTGCTGTCCTGGCCTAATGACTGCTACTGGGACCACTGGGACTGCTGCCACTAAGCAGTGCAGCCATGTGGTATTTTGCCTAACAACTGCTTTGCTTAGTGATGGAAATTCCGGTTCTAATCAGGGTTGTTAAATGAGGACTACCTGAATATGGTTTCCTAGGGTTTCGTCTGCCAGATTTCCTGCCTTTGCTGAACCCAGTACATGCCTCACAGAGTGAAAAGGTGGATCCTGCAGGCAGTGGTGTTGAAAGGATAAAGGAGCAAAGGGTGTTCCTTAACATCATCAGAGCTAAATGTATATATGTCAATACCTTAACATAAAAAAATAAAAATAAATTACCCTGCTCACTTTTGAAGAGCAGCCTTTAACCACCCCATGCTGCATCAAGGCATGTGTGCTCCTTAAATTGTTGGAATTTACATAGCCTGCCTGATAGGATCAAAAAATTCATTGGAGCTGAAATGTTTTGGGGAAGAAAAAAAGATGCAGCTACAGTGTCTTTCAAATCTAGATATCCAAAAATTTCAGTGAAAGTGTATTAGTAATATTGGCAGTGACAATATATGAATAGAAGGCAGTGAACCTGGATTAATGTATCTAAGTGGGAAAAAATAGTTTATGGGGGGATTTTATTCCCAGGAAATGACAAGGGAGTTTATCAAAAGTATTTCCAAGTGTGCTTTGCCCATTTAATTCTTCTTGTGCAGTATTTCAGCATTGTTTGCATTTTTATTAATTGTTTGGGGCTGCATTCTGTTCTTCCTTTTTTTTGAAGCATAAAAAGTGAGGAAACCACAAAATGAAGATGATAAATTTCACTTTTAAATGTCCAGCTGGTAATCAAAAATGGGTTGGCAAAAGTCCCAATCATTTAACTTTTAAAATTAAAATCATAAATGAATACATGTGCAGCACTTACTAAATTGCTTCACCCAGGGTCATATCACTTATAACCCAACCCCTCTAAATAATAAAAGGAAAAAATATGGGCAGACAGCCCAGTCTTTAAATGATTCTATTACATAAGAAGGAAAGCCTTGTGCAATATTTCTTTTTGAATGGAAAATTATAGAAAGAAAAGAATGTAGGGCTACAGGGATTGATTGTTACCCTATATTTATTTAGTTTTTCCTGGTCCGGTGTGAAAGGCTCTCAAATACAGTGACTGATCCTATTTTGATCCTATTATTCATTATTATTATTTATTGCCATGAATTATCAGCCAAATCCTACTGCATTTGGGAATATTTGGGAAAATCAAGTCATTTTTCTGATCTGGAACCAGGAATGAATTAATTTCTGACTTCCTGAGAGCAGCTGGCATGAGGTGTTGGCAGATTCATTATTACATATATATATTTGTTGTGAATTGAGCAAAAGATTTGGAATTTGGAAGGGTCAAGGATGAATTTCATTTTTGTATATGTGTAATTAACTCTGCTTGCATGAATGTAACTCTGGTGGGTTATGACCAGCCTATCAGGTAAGGCGACTGGAGTCACCACTTCAAACAGCTCCAAGGGTACAACATGCTTCACCAAAATCTGTAGGCCTTATCAATCCACCCGTGCAGGCCCTTTCTCCTGAGCTTCTTTATCACTAGTGGTGAGAGATGGCCTTGCAGATACTTCACTTAAAATATGGTCAAGTACAATTCTGCATGATCCTATTGTGTTTTCTCTCACTACAAAAAGTGTAAAGTAGCCCCAAAAGGTGTTAGTTGTAGTTGTGGGTGTTTCAATGGGGTGCTTGCAAAGCTGCTTTGCTTTGACCAAACTACTGTATTCCCCAATGAAATGGAAAAGCAAACTGTGGCAATGGAGGAGTGTCAAAGATGAATGTTTTTTGTTTTTGTTTTGGTCTGATCCAGCCTTTCCCCCACTGAGATAATCACTAAGCAGTTTGAAGCAGCTCTTCCCTAGGAATTAGATGACATCACTGGGGTGAGGGTGTGGGGGTCAGGTCTTAGATTTGCCCTCTTCTCATGCTATTATCCAGCCTCCCAGAAGGGGGCTGGGACAGGGGCCCAGTTCCTATTTCCAACACCAGTTAATGAACAGATCTTGCCATGAAGGCAAATGTTTGTCCTTCCTTTTTTAGCATCTTGCCTTCCTGTATCAAATATGATAGCTGCTTGGCTCCTTGGATGGATGAATGGATGAAGCATGCTTGGGGATGTCTGTAAGGGTCCTTGCTTACAAACTACACATTCCCTTGCTCAGCTGGCAATAGAGCCATCCCGAACTTGACCGGCTGGGTCTATAGGTAGTCTTCAGGTTACGATGGCAATTGGGACCGGAATTTCCATCGCTAAGCAATGTGGTCATAAAGCATGATGCCACATGACTAAATCCCAGTTGCTGTCCCAGTTGCTGTTGTTATAAGCACGGGTGTTAAGTGAGGACCTCACATGATCATGACTTCCAACTTTCTGCTAGTTTCCCCATTGACTTTGTTTGTGGGAAACTGGCAGGGAATGTCAGAAATTGTGATTATGTGACTGTGGCTTGCTGCAATGTCATAATCATGACCTGAGTGCCAAGTGCCTGGATCGTGATCATGTGACTGCAGGGATGCTGTTATGGCCAGAACTATGAGGATCTGCCATAAGTACCATTTGTTCAGTGCCATCGTAATTTGAATTATCACTGAACGAATAGCCATAACCCAAGGACTACCTGTATTACGCTCTGAACATACAGGGAAAGCATGAAGAAATGAAACATTTCACCCTTTTCCCCATAATTCCATGGCTGTGCTTTAAGAAAGACATTGGAAAACTGGAAAGAATGACAGAATTTTGGTGTTTGTCAAATCTGAGCACTAAAAATTTCACACATTTCAAAATTTAGCTGCCCCATGTTAGCCATAGAGTTTGGTAGAAAGGCTGTTGATGACTGGTTTGCATGTATTAGAGAAATGGAGCATCTGATCTAAATTAGCACTCCTCTCATTAACTGTTCTCACACACCTTAAGGCATGACTTGTGAAAGCAAATGGGAGATGGCTAATGTGGAATTCATTATTTCCTTCAGATTCTCTGTTTTTTCCTTTATCTTTCTTTTCCCCCATTCCCAACAGTTCTTCAGTGTTTTGTGACTCTGAGCATGCTCAATCTTTTTTTTTTTTTTTTGGTCTACTTCTGCAAACATTCACTTTTTCCAAGCATGGCAACGCTTTCTTTTTGTTGTTGTCTCTCAGAACATTAGTTTGCTATTACTGTATAAAGAATAAAAGGTGAGGAGGGGGATTAATAATTTATACATATTTCCACTTTTTGTATCATTTATTCTTTTCTGGTCTAATCATTCAGTGTCTTAGCTTATTATATGACTCATTTTTAATGCAGTGTTGTTAAACTCATACTGTTATATGCCCAATTTGACCCAAACTGAGCTTCTGTTAGTCATGGTGTCATGCTGTGAAAAAAGGTATGGATTGAAGAGCAGGCTCCCCCAACCTTTAGAAAAATAGGGGGTTACAATAGGCCTTAAATACATGATTACAAGCTTAATCCTGATCTCAGTTACAATGTAACTGGAAGTTAAAATATAACTTCAAACTGTGAAAGCCACATAATATCAGAAAGAGATGGAGCTGTGTTCACAAATTGCACTATGGTACAATAATACTTCGTTTTTGGCTTAGAGCGATATGTGAACCCAGCCTTGTGACTTTTAAACATAGTTTATGGTGAGTGACCCATGGCCCCAAGGCCACATCCAAGGCCCTCTATGGTCCCCAGAATACCTTTTTGTAGACTCTGCAGTCTTCTTCAATTACTATTGTTGAACATTGGTAGTGCATTTTCCCAGCATTCTGAGGCAGGAAACACATTTAGAGCAGTAGTGTAAGCCTAAAATGGGCTTAAAGTAAAACAATAGCCCCACCTCCCAAAATTACCCCAAAGATTCAGAGGGGAAAGAGATTACAGAAAACCAAGGTCCAGCTCCTGTTTATGACATTACCCCATGTACTGCCCACTGTGGTCCTTCAATCCCAAGGTACTTCCCACCACCAAAAAGTTCACTCTTGCTTATGGCTTAATGTTATATGTGCACTAAGTTCCTATGGCTCCTTCAACAACACATGGTCAAAATAAACCATGTGTGAACCCAAGTAGTGTCTATTCAGGGTTGGGATAGGAATAGCATGTCTGCCTACTGGCTTTGCCTCCTCCAAATCCCATCCTCCCATCCCTGGTCTGTTGAGCAGCAAACTCTGACCAAGAAATCTCTATGCTTTCACTGGAACATTCCTAGGAACTACAGGGACAAAAAGATCTTAGCGGTGTCCTCTGATGACAATGTCAGTGAAATGGTTGAGCAAGTGGATTTCTCAAGGGATTAATTATTGATTTCTATGTCTAGGCTTTTAACTCTGAATTTTGGACAATGGGTATTTCAAGGAACAACCATTTTATCATGGGTATTAAGATGGTGTTCTTTGTTTCTGGGATGGCTTAAAGCTCAGGATGAATCTTATAAACATTGACCCAAGTGCCTAGTAAAAAATGGTTTTCCATCTTACATCAGTGAAAAGAGAGAAATTTGGAGAAACTATTGGACTGAGAAATGCTGACATTTGCAACTGAACATTTTCTTGTTCATCACCCACCATTATTTAGTGGACAAGAATTGTTGATATCTCCTTTAATTCTGCTGTAGGAACTTGAAGTCCCTTCCTTTAGTGAACTGTAGGATAACCGTGTGATTCCATAGTTTACATAACATTATTCTATACATCTCTAAAAAGTTGGAAGCATCAAAAAACTAAATTTAATAGAGATTGTGCATTAAAATGAAGTGGAAGCAGGCAGAAGGAGACAATTTGTTAATAAAATAAAATAATTCTTGTTAGCCTAATATTGCTAAGGCTGGTCTCAGTTATGTTCATGAAAAGAAATTAAAAAGCACAAAACCCAGGGCAAAATGTAAAATGGTAGTAGCTTTGATGCCTAAAAGCTGGCGCTCTGCTAGGGTGTTCTGATTGCTACTTAACTTGTCAGTGTGGTTATTTCACACTGTTGCTATTTAAATAGCAACAGAAGAGATAGAGTTTTATTACGTGTAATGTAAGAGTGCAGTACAGAAAATGTTATGGATAATTAAAGTCCTACTGATATTGTAAGAGTTAAAGGCAAAGTGAAGTCACCTGATTTTAATGGAACAAGAGCTGCTTATATTTCTTCATTATGCATTCCAGTATTCACAATTATTGAACAATTAACATTCTTGAAAAATTGCACGTTAATACATTTTCTAGTATTTTTGCTTAAGATAATTTTTTGAAATACCACATTACCAAGAACTTTCCCTGGAAAAAATGGATGAATATTTAAAGAAACAAAGTTTACTGAAAATTACAGAGAAACAGAAACAAATTATGAATGGACCAATAACAATAAGGGAAGTCTGTGAAGTTATAAAAAAGACTAAAACAGGAAAGGTGCCTGGACCAGGTGGTTTACCAGCTTCTTACTACAAATGTTTTGAAGATGAACTCTTACAACCTTTACAAAATAAAATGAATTCTGTTTTACAGAAGGGAAAGATGTGGGACAGCTGGAAAGACATTAATATTGCATTAATCCTAAACAGGGACAAGATTTGAGTTTAACGAGAAACTATCAGATGATATCATTATTGAATAATGACTGTGTTTACAGTGATTTTGGCTGAGAGGTTGAAAATAATTTTGCAAGAATTTATTCATGAGATCAATGTGGATTTTTACCTAAAAGACAATTAATGGATAATATTAGAAACATGTTGGAGATTTTGGAATATTTAAGCAACATAATGAAAAACAAGCTGCACTGATTTTCTTAGATGCAGAAAAGGCCACTGACAATTTGAACTGGGCTTTCCTGTTTAAAGTTTTGGAAGATATGAATTTTGGAGAGAAAAGTACAAATGATTGTTAATGGAGAACTAACAAAACCCTGTGAGATACAAAAAAGGCCCTTGTCTCTGCTCCTGTTTATTTTAATTCTTGAAATATTGAATAGAGATATAACACAAGATGAGAGAATTGTGAAGTAATGATCAAAAGAGAAACTTATAAGTTAAGGGCATTTGCTGATGACTTGGTGTTGGTCTTAGAGGATCTGTTAAAGGGAACAGAAATATTAATGGGAAAATTAAAAGAATTTGGTATGGTAGTAGGTTTTAAGATTAATAATCAGAAGATGAAGATGTTAAAAAAAATACGAAAATAGGGGATCAAATAAAACTGATGAAGAAAACTGGTTTTAAGATTGAGAAAAAAGTAAAATATTTGGGTATCACTATGACAAATATGAATTGTGTGTTATTTCAAAATAATTATGTTAAGATATGGAATGAAATTAAAAGGGACATGTTAAGATGGGAGAAACTGCAACTGTCATTGTTGGGGAGAATTTCTATAAAAGATTTCTATATAAAGATGGATGTTCTGCCTAGAATGATATTCTTGTTTCAGACAATATCTGTTTTGACAACTGATGTACCAGTTAAACATTTAAACCATTTAAACAGAGAAATTAAAATAAATTAAACAGATAATTAAAGATAAATGGTTAACATATTGTGAGATACTAGAATTTTATCAAGGGGAATATAAAATAAAATCAGGAGAACAACTGATGACAGAGGGAGAGAGCCAGTTTGGTGTAGTGGTTAAGGCTCCAGGCTAGAAACCAGGAGTGTATGAGTTCTAGTCCCACCTTAGGCATGAAAGCCGGCTGGTTGACTTTGGGTCAGTCACTCTCTCTCAGCCCACAATGTCAGGCGGTTGGTCAATTCCTGTCACAATCAATGGATCAACATTGGTTGATCCAAAAAAAAGTGGACCCTGAACCTGTGGGAAAAAACGCTAGGAAGAAAACAAATGATGACAGAGGGACATAGTTGTCGATGGTTTTCTAATTTACAGTTATCAAAAAAATTTAAAGTAGACAAAACAATTCATGGTATTAAACAATATAAGACAGAATTTGAAATGGAACTGTGCACAAACAATGAACATGTAATTGCTAAAATGTATAAACTTTGAAACAGAAGAACAGGTCAAAGAATGTATAATAAAGTGGGTTAAAAACGTTGGTTATAATGTACAAATGGAACAATGGGAAAATATGTGGTGAAAGGATTTAAATTTACATTATATTATAATCTTCAGGAGAATTTTTATAAATTGATGTACCATTGGTATATAACACCGGAAAAATTATCTAGCATGTATAAATGTACTTCAAATTTATATTGGAAATGTGAACAACAAGAAAGGTCATTTTATCATGCTTGGATGTGGAAAAAAACTAGAAAATTTTGGGCTCAAATACATACTTTGATACAGAGGATATTAAAGATTAATATTCAGTTGAAGCCAGAACTTTTCCTTTTAGGACTGATAGATAAACAGTTAGAAAAGAGCCACGGAATACTGTTTTTATATATTATAACTGCAGCAAGGTTATTGTATGTACAAAGATGGAAAGATTTGGCAATAGCTATAATGAGGAATGGTCGGTGAGGATGACAGAACTTGCTGAGATGGCTAAATTGACTTGTTTGATTAGAGAAAAGACAATATGTACATTTATTGGTGACTTTTTGCATAAAAAGAAAAAAATGAACTTACAATTTATGGTTTTGATGATTAGACAGGATAGATTATAGAAAGAAGAGAGGCATAATGTAATTTTAGAGACAGAAGTTAAAATAAAATTGCACTTTTAACTGCTGTGAAGATTGGAAGCCCTTCTTCATATCTTTCTTGTTTATATCTTGCAGTCACTTGTATCTTTCATGAGTGAGATAGGAAAAGTTGGAAATAAGTGAAGTAATTATTTTTCTTTTCAAAGGACTGTTCAGTTAAGTACTTACTTAGGAGCTGAATCTTTCTCTCAATTAAGGTGACTATCAAGCACTGTGGTAAAGTTATTAAAATGCCTGTTTAGGACTATAAAACCTTGGGTCATTTTCCTGGTCTGAACATACTTCTCAACAGGAATGCAATCAAAAAAGAGATCAAAAGCCTTTTCCCTTATATTTAAGTAATCACCATTTATTTGCCATTTCATCCACATATCTGGTTTTAATGTGACTGATGTTGATCATGGGAATTTATATTTTAAATCTATTTATGGATGCTGTTTTAAGGTATTTTATTCTTGTTAGATATACATTACCTAGAGAAGCCTTTATGAACTGGGGTTCTATGGAATCCTCAGATTCCATGAGATATTGCTAGGGGTTCTGAGAGATATCGGACTTAAAATTTTTTTTAGACCTTGTGCACTGCATAATGCTAGCACTTGCAATGCAGGGAATTTTTACATGCCACAACTCAACTGTTGGCCTGCCACTTTGCCGTTGTTGTAAAAGTTGTAAAATGTGGAGTGTGTAGGTTAGAAGTGAATTGTATTGTAAAATTGTCATATTTTTTGTGCAAAGGCTTATGCAAGGCTTCCCTGATACCTGAAAATTATTTCAAGGGTTCCTCTAGGAGAAAGGCTGGCTTAGAGTCTTAGACGAGGTGGCAAATAAATGAATAAAATGAAATAAAATAAAATGAACCAAGGTTAAGTTTAACTGTAGCGTATATCAGGGATTGGCAAGCCAGAGCCCAAGGGTCCTGTCCACACTCCAGCTTCAATTTTTTTTAGTCCCTTGAGCCAACTTGCAAAAGATAATGCCATTGAAATCACAAATCTAGTTGTCACTCATCACGGGCAGAGTCTACTGTGGGAATTGAGCTGACATCTTGCAGTGGTAGCTGGGATTTCATTTCTCCATATACAGTGGTACCTCGGGTTACGATCTTAATCCGTTCTGTGACTCTGGTCGCAACCCGATTTGGTCGCAACCCGAAGCAAATTTTCCCATAAGGTTCAATGTAATTACCGTTAATCCGTTCCGGCGTCTGCGGACCACGTGTCAGGGGTGGAAAAACGGCCGCAGACCACACGGCAGGGCGGAAAAATGGCTGCGGACCACGCGACAAGGGCGGAAAAATGGCCGTGGACCATGCGGCAGGGCGGAAAAATGGCCGCGGACCATGTGGAACGGGTGGAAAATGGCCGCAGATCACGTGTCATGGCGGAAAATGGCCGCGGATCCGGTTCGTAACCCGAGGCGGGGTTTGTAACCCGAGGTAAATTTTTGTGGCTGGAGCTGGTCGCAACCCGAAAAGTTCATTAGCAGAGGCGTTCGTAACCCGAGGTACCACTGTATTCCATCTCACCGCAATCCAATGACTCTTAGTGGTTAAAATGAATAAAACATGGCCTAGTGTACAATTTCAGTTAAAACGCTGTTCAAAATAGTTTTGTTTTAACATCCTTCTGGTTTCAACTCCCTTCATCTCTCTGAAGCATGGGATATTGAGGAGTTTCTCCCTAGATGATCTAGTAGGTCAGGCTGATTCCAATAAAACAGGTTGATGGGTAAAAACTAGCACTTTAAATTGTACCCAGAAACCAATCTTCAGGACCCACAGAATTGGTGTTATGTGCTCCCAACACTGGATGCCAGTGAGCACACAGGCTGCTGCTTTCTGGATCAATTGTAGTTTCCAAGTAATCTTTAAAGGCAGTCCATGTAGAGTACATTGCAGCGCTGTAATTGGAGGGTAATGAAGGCATAAGTGACTGCACCCAGGTCTTCCTGCACCAGGTAAGACTGCAATGGGCATACCAGTTGAAGCTAGGCAAAGCCCACCCCAGCCACAGCTTCTACCTGCTGCTTGAGCTGGAGCCATGAATCCAGAAGGACCACCAAATTACAGATCTGCTTCTTTGCAAGGTAGTGTTTGCCCATCCAAATCTTCCCAAGCAGCAGGACAGGATATCAATAGCTTTTCCCCTACAGCCCAGGGTGGTGATAAAAAGTTGAGGATCATAAACATACTGATAAAACCACTTTCCAAACTCTTGGATGACCTCTTCTAGCAGTTTCATACAGATGTTAAAAAGCAGGGGAGTGAGTACTGACCCCTATGGCACCCCACCTGTCAGGAGCTGAAACTGCCCACTGAAACTGCCCACTAAGGAAGGAATGGAACTCCTGTAAAACAATACCTCCAACCCCCAATCCCTGCAGGAGGTTCAGCAATGGTCAATGGTAAAAAAAAGCTGCCAAGAGGTCTAAAAGGATAATATACCCTCCCCATCCAGGACATTCAACAGAGCGACCAGTTCCATCTCTGTCCTATACTCAGACCTGAACTGCAATTGAAAAGAATTCAGATAATTGCTTCTTCTAGGGTATTATGAAGTTGGTTTGTCCTAGATCCATTAGGTATCTGGGGAGGATCATTCAAATGCAAAGATTAGGGCATAGCAACAGAGTGATGGAAATTCCCTATCTCCATGTATGGCCATATATGACCACTGACATGTTTCTGGCCTGATATTACTTAAGACAAGCCCATGGTTGCCACACAGTTGAATTCCTGGGACTTTCCAGATCTGGCCTCCAGGGCGGTCAATACACCAGCAGGATCCCAAGCTTGTCTCTGTAGTCTAGTCTGACATATAGACATTTATACCCTGGTATCTCAGAAGCAGAGTTTCTGACCACAGAGAAGATGTTCCTCATGATGAAAGCTATCTCTTCTTCCTGACCTTGGTGTCAAGCTTGCCGAAGGACCCAAAACCTGGATGGGCAGATTTCAAACAGGGCCACATTGTCATGCTCATCAGTCAGGTTTTGGTAATAAATGCCAAATGTGCTGTTTTATCTATCATCAAGTTGCAGTTGAAGATAGGCTTATTACAGGCAAACCTAGTATTAACTACTAGCATCTTGGGACCAGGGGTACTAGCAATCCAGGCAACTGCTCCCCAGGATGGGGCAATCAGGTTGGAAGTCAAGATCACCACCCAGTTGGATGTCTCTTTTCCCCTGAAGGCCTTCAGGCCCCTCAGATGTCCTCCCACTAACATTGGCAGGGAGGGGGAGGCTCAAGCTACACCCCATGTCTGCTTCTCATGTCAGCTGGTGCTGACTAATCCTCTGCTTCATCTCATACTCAGGACAGCCCCTGCAACTCAGTGATAGAAAATCAGACCAGACGTTGGGGGGGGGGGGTGTATCATAACCACCCCCTTTTATCTTCTACTCTGTGCACTTAGACTTTACTGGCCTTAAATCTCCTGACCAGGTAAATTGGTGATATGGCAGGACCAGCCTCCGATCAAAATAATTCAGATCAAAATCACTAGTCGATCACTCTAGTGCAAGCAAAGGTCCCACTGAGTTATGGTCCAAAAATGAAAGTCCATAGGAGAATGAGGCTAAAGTGACAAGCTTCTCTTGCCTCAAAGGCCCTCTCTCCTCCAGTTTGCTCTCCTCATGTGTTTGTAATGGAGCTCCATGTCCCTGGGCCTCCAGCTGATGGAATCATTCAAGTAAGCCAAACTGGAAACTGGAAAACGAAGGGCATTGGTTGCTGCGTACCATGTCTTTTGCAACTTGCAGGCTGAATTCATGCTGTTCTTGGCTTCTTTGTGGGTCAGGGGAGAACATGATGGGATGGAGGAGAAGGGACAATGCTTGCAGCCTTGAAGGGACCTTGCAAAGTTTTAGCTCCTGCAATGTGTTCTACATGGGCCTGCCTTCAAAGTCCCCTCCCCACAAAGCTAAAATTGGTACAGAAAGCTGCAGCCTGCTAGTGTGAACTGCCATGACTATTTGTTGCCAGTAGGTTTCTAGATGCCATTCAAAGTGCTGTTTGGCCCATAAAGCCTTATATGCCTTGGTACCAAGTTACTTCCTCCAATTAGAATGATCCATCTTACGTATGTGGTCATCATGGGAAAAGCTTTTAATGATCCTGCATTTTTGTTAAGTAAGGGAAGGCAGAAGCCAAGAAGTGATGCTTTTCAGTTAGGGCTCTACTGTATTGCATTAATTTTTCTTTAGATATCTGGTTAACCCCAACTGCTGTGGCCACCCAGATAGCAGTAAAGACTAAGCTGTTCTGGAGGGCCTTGAAAGCTGAAGTTCATCATGGAAGCAGCAGTGGAGATGTGTGAATTTTAGTTATTAGTATTGATTGTTTTACAGTGTGTTACTTACTGTGGAAGCTTTATTATAGTCCCCCACTGTGGATGTTTTGATGTTTATATTTTAAGCTATATATTTTTATGCTTTATGTTATATTGGATGTTTAACTATTATTCTGTATGCTGCCAGGAGTCTGTCTAGATTAGGCAGCATACAAATCAAATAAGTAAATATTTTTTGGCAATCTGTGAGGGAATGAAGCTGGCGCTGCTGTCTGTATTTAGGAAAAGCAGCTGCAGCCAGGCCCTCCCTCACTTCCCCAAGGCTAAGCTCATGCTTTCCCTCAAAGGGCCATAAAAGTTTACAGCCCCAGAAACATGAGAGGAGACAGGCTCATTCATTCATTCATTCATTCATTCATTCATTCATTCATTCATTCATTCATTCATTCATTCACAGTTTACTCACAAGCATCCATGCCGTTCCAGATGTCTGGCCAATTGAGCCACACCCTGGTGTTTTTAGGAATCTGCTGACATTCAAAGACAGCTTTACCCCACCCAGGCTCTTAGCCTACAAAAGTGTGGGTGTGTAGGAGAAAAAGAGAAGATGACAGCAGGCAGACAAAGTGGGAAGTGACGACTGGGAATGTACAACTTTTACGGGGAAGCAAGAGGGTACTCAGTTGACTGCCAGGACCACAAGCTACGGTAAGCAGCCCATTGTGGTGTGATTGCTCCCTGCAGCTTGGCTTAGAGTTGGCCTGGAGCTTGGCAGCAACTAGAAGAAGAGCAACCACACTGAGGCAGCACTTAATCCCAACAAGTGCAAGAACTTTCGGAGGGAGGCAAAGGTTGCAGGGAACTCTACAAACTTTAAGACTTTCATTTGTAATAAGGACTAACCATCAAAGACTTATTTATGTGGTTAACTCAACTTGCAAAGCTTAGGAGGGTCAAAATAACCTAGGCCATCAGCCTATTGTTAGTGAGCTATAATAAAGCATTTTGTACACTTATCTTTTACGCTGTGGTGTGTCCAGTCGATGGAAAGCAACCCTCACACAATTTGGTTTTTGAAAAATAACTGTTAAAATAGGACATCTCCAGTAAACTTAGTTTACCCCAGTAGTACCCACATTTATCCCTGTTCAGTGTGTTTATGTCATTACATCACTTCATTGGCTACAACCCTTGATGCCTTTTTCTGGTTTATCTGAACATTTCTTGTTTTGATAATGGCTTATAGTTACAAACCATAGGTTTCACTAGCCTCACTTTATCCTAGTTTATAATGAAATGTCAAACTGTAATTAACTGAAAATTTTCCTTAAAATGGCTCTGCAGAAAAGGAGAACAAAGAAGGAAACAAGTGCAAGTTATTAATATAGCAGTAAACTCTGGTTTTGCACTATGTTTTGACTTCCATCATTCTATCTTCACCCATCTTATAAGACTGTTTTGAGGCTGAACTGTGAGACAGAACAGAGAACTATGTTGTATCACATTATGTTCCTTAGAGAAAGAATAGGATAAACATCTATTAGGTAAATGAATAATATCGTATATTGTTACTGCCAGTTCAAATTATACACACATTTATGAATATTAACATATAATCTATTTTATATCTATTTTTATTGTTATAATTAGGGACAGCATGTCATTGAGTGGCTATAACATTACCTCTGGCTATGAAGTGAATATTCAAACTTAATCAAGAACTTAGTGAATTCAGAATAATCTCTAAGTTGTGCATCTTAATGTGAGCATAAATTCAGACCAATTTATGATTGCATTTCTGTATCTTTTTTTTTTTTTTAGTAGTAGCTAGGGAGGACATTATTTTGTATGAAAATGTAGTACAGGGAGAGGAGGTTTTTAATCCTCTATCCCTGTAATTTCACCAATGAGAGCCTCTCATGAACTGTTAGTTGTTGCCACAGCTGAGGCAAACAAATTGTGGAAGGATAACTTTCATGAAGAAAAGACTGGAGAGGAAAGATTTCCCATCCTGTGCTTTGGCTCCAATTCCAATTCTCCTTCTGCAGCCTTAGACAGATCGAGCTAGATCCTGATATGCTTTATCCACCTCCAAATTGTGGATGAAGGTGCTCTTTTTACAGACAGACCTGGCATTTATTATTAGGGACCTTGAGACTAGGTGACAAGCAAATTAAATCCTATAAAGCATTTTGGAGAGAGCCAGTTTGATGTAGTGGTTAAGGCACCAGCCTAAAAACCAGGAAACCATGAGTTCTAGTCCTGCCTTAGTTTTGAAGCCAGCTGGGTGACCTTGGGCCAGTCACTCTTTCTCAGCCATAGGAAGAAAGCATTGGCAAACCATTTTTAAAGATCCTGTCAAGAATACCACAAGGACTAGTCCAGGCAATAACCATGAGTCCACACTGACTCAAGGGCACCAAAAAGTAAAAAAAATAAAAATAAAAATTGTGAGAGTCAGTGTGGTGTAGCGGTTAAGGTTCAGATCTACCCTTGGCCATGGAAACTCAATGGGTGTCTTTAGGCCAGTCCCTGTCTCTCGGTCCAACCTACCTCACTGACTTGCAGTTGTGAGGAAGAAATAAAGGTAGAACTTCTATAACCCTCATTGAACTCTTGGAGAAAAGATGGAATGTAAGACTAAAAATACTTAATATTCCTTTTCAGCTATTGCCCTCAATCCAACAAACATTGTTCATGCAGAGATACCCCTTTTATTTTACCAGCATCTTGCTGATTAGATTATACATTGGATTATATCTGATCAAAATGCCAAAAGCAAAGTCCCTGAAAAATTAAACTTTTGAAATAAGTCCTTTAAAATGCAAGACATCTTACAGATCTACCACAGACAGGAAATTTAAAAATGGCTTCTGGTAGTTATCAAAGCCCACAATTCATTTTCTCAGGGTTGGGTTTCGGGGGTTTTTTTGGGTGGGGTTGCCCCCAAATGCTCAGCCATTCTCATATTCTGGGAAATATGAAGACAAAAGAACCGGAAGAAAACAGAACACAAAAGGATGTTTATCAAAACAGGGATGAATATTCATGGGGATTCCTCTAACTTTGTGTGAGAGATGACAAAGAATCCTTTCTTATTGGAGTGCTTGAACAAAAGTTCATTTTAAAGTTAGGCAATGAAAGAGAGAAATTTAGTTCTGTACTACTATGAGCAAAGCTGAATGAACTGCTAAAAGAAGAGGAAGAGAGAAGTTTGTTTTTGATTATTTCTGGAACCTATATAAATGTGTTATGCTATACATGTGTATGGTAGCAAAATATAGCCTTTCTTATTTCTAGGCGTTATCTATGGGATTGGTCTGAGAAATAATATGGAAATTGTAGCTGGTTGGGCCAAATATTCCTCTTCTTTGGGGGGGGGGTCATGTGTCCCCTGCAGTAATGGAGAGATGTTCTTTAGATCAAAACGTTTATCACAGCCATAAGGCCAGTAATCAGATACAGATAAAATAAATCCATCCATCCATCCATCCATCCATCCATCCATCCATCCATCCAATTCTTCAGTCACAAGAAGAGATGGATCATGCATATAGAGCAACCTGGGAGAATATATCTGAACAATGGTAAACAGAGGAAGCAACAAATAGACCTCAATTGATCACCTGACTAAACCATCAGGGAGAGGTGGGACTAACCAAATGGATGGAGTATCTGGAATCAGCAGCTCAAAGGTGAGGGGCCTATCAATGGATTTATTTTGCCTGTGGGATTGTTATTCAAGGCAAGTGAAAGGGAGGGAGAAATTTGCATTGGACCAAAGGAAACCTGGGAAGCATCAATTACCGCAGAGCTCAAAATCTGATGAGATTGGGGATACCTGTCAATAAAATGGCTACAGGTACTTCTATAAGGATAAGCAAATTGCACAGAAGGGGAGAACTTGGGATATTTTTATTGGTGAAGACTCCAGGTTCTCTTTTTTCCACATCTTTTAGGCCAAGAAGAGATAATCCAGAGTCAATGAGCCATCTGTTTCCACAGCCACAGAATGCCCTAAGATTGCATTATGACATTTGGTAGTTCTCACAGCCTTAATGCATTTATTGTGACTGAACCCCCTGCAGATGTCACCATGACACTGTCATGCTGTTTGGAGGCTGAAAAAAATAATTTGAAGAATAAAGTATAGAAAAGGGTTGCCTGCACCTTGTGGTTAAATAAAGAGATCAACCAAGTCACTACTTCAAGGGGTGACTTGATAGCCTCAGGGATATACTATATATACTTTGTAAACCTGGCAGTCATATTTAAATGCATTTCCTATCTGTCTGGTTCAGTTATCTGCAGGGTTAGCATGCCAACAATGTCCCTGCCTCTACTGTCATGTTAACTCTGCATATGAGTTTATCACAGCATGTCAATATTTAAGTTCTGGACTAGAATCCAAGCATATTCACCTGCCCATATTATCAACCTTTGGAATGAGGGTTGATCAGGGGAATGTCATGTTCCTGAGCCTCTGTGGAAATCAAGCTTCTTCATTGCAGAGTACAATCAAGGAAGTAAAATTCATACAGACTTACTTTAATGATTTTTAGTGCCAGGAATTAGGGGTTAGAGTACAGAATCTTGCAAACTGAGATAAGAACCCTCCAGCCCTTATCAGTGAGTTCATTAAGATGGCAACCCTTTGAAGCTTTTGAATCTCTTTTTCATGGAGTGTTGCCTGACAGGCTCCTGTAAGCCTGTCACAGGGTTCTGCATCTGCTGTTTTTGCTTCTTTCTTTCTCAGCCTCAGTGTAATTTCTTAGAATGGGATAGAACTGGTGGAATCTTTTATGTGTTTGGCCAACGTCCATTCGCAGCCATCATCAGGACCCCAAGGGATTCTCTGTGGCTGTCCCAAGCCATTCATTGTGCATAAAACTCCCAACTGCCACTGCTTTGAGTCAAAGTTTTTTCAGGAGGGAACAATTATTGCAAAATGTGGAATGGAGGAAAGGATGCCTAATGCTTGTTCTGTCTGTTACTTTTCAACTTTTCAACATAGGTGTCTGTTAGTAGCCACAATGACAACTTATGTGTTAGACCACCACACTACCACACTGCTGCACATTACGTTACTTGTGTCATTTGTACAATGTCTCCTGAGGATGTCCAAACTCTTAAAGGAAAAAAAAACAACTTTCCATTACATATATGGCTGAAACATAGTGGGAGAACCCTAGCAGAAAACTGGCAGGCAAGAAAATGATTAAAATTGACTGAAAATAGGAATATTGAACACTTATTGTACAGGTTCCTTTCCAAAGTATTTTGCCAAACAGGAGCATTTGAGATTTTAATGCACATAGTTGTGTATAACATATAGATTGGCTTTAATATGAATTTCGGGCAAGGTTAATATGCATTTTCTCACAAACCTATAAATATAACTTAATTCAAAATTAATTTACTTCATCAGACCTGTTTTCAGATAAGGGTATATAGGATTACCACCTAGATATGAATTGGGGAATATCTTTCATCATTGCTGAAGGTCCTGTTCTGTTATTAGACTTTCTGAAATAGCTCCAGAAATCCAATTCCTTATCATACTTCATTACAAAGAATACAATTCTGTATCATTTTATTTTTATCTGATTCTGAGAATCTGGGGTTTGAGAGTTTTTCTGTGTCATTATTCTGTACGATTCATTCTTTCTATAAGTTAATATCTATTGATGTCTCAGATTGTGTCAGAGAAGCCAATATTGACAGTATTTTATGCCCCCCTTCCTCAGTTTATTTCAAGATTCTCTATTTAAATGCTTCTGTCACACAAATTAATTATCTCTGGAAGTGCATTCTATCATCCCTGACTGCTCTATACTGGTGTTCCTCTGCAATTTCTGTCAAATGCAGTCTCTCTAGATATTCAGAAAGCTGGATGCCCTGATGCTTTCCATCTAGATTTTTTATGACTTTATTAAACCAGAAGCATGGTATGTAGTGTGAAATGTAGAAGGTTTTTTTCTCTAAAACGTTTTTGCAAACTGTGCATGTTCATGCATATAGACAGGAAATAAGCTTGCACTGAGAATTGGATGATCCTCAACCTCATCCTTAGGACAGCAGTTAAGACCTGATTCTTCCAATAGGCTTTGGAGACTGTACATCTCATGCTTTACATTTTGTCTGAATTTTAATCTGAATTTTAATCTTAATCTATTGTATTAGGAAATTACTGTAAATTATTTCCTCATATTTTTGTGAACCATCTAGTGTTTTTATAATTTGGAAGTATATAAACTTTGGGAAGTAAAATAAATATCTACATATGCTAAAACAAGGCAAACTAAATAAACTCCCTGAATACCCAAGATAAGTCAGTCTTATTGACTGTGTTTCAGCAGACCTTCTACAAGATGATATCTTCTAAATATGTTAAATGTCATTCCAAGATAACACTGCCAAAGATTAAAGAGTGGAGAAGCTAGTAGCTTTTTCTTCATGCTGTAGTGGATAATGTTTGGTTTTTATGATGGTTAAAGAGATTCTAGTGTAATTCGTTTTGCAACTGATTAGAGACAGATGCCATAGATGGGTGGAGAGCCAGTATGGAATGGTATAGTGATTAAGATTTTAGGTGAGCACCAGAGAGGAGAAGAATAATAATGCAATAAGAAGCCCAACTTTTGAAGACTTAATAATATTTTATTGTCAGTATGCTCAGCCTATGCTGCCATGCTGCCATAGTCAATTGGATGAACCCCATTTCTCAGGGGGATACTTAATCATAATTTTCATTATTAAGGAATTCCTAGTATGTTATAACACTCATTGATCAAGTTCATGCTCTGTGCCTACACAGGCTTCTAAGAAGGAAGGCTTCTAAGGATCCTCAAAATAACTGTTTAAGGCATGAACTTCTTCAAGCCAATGTAAGATAATTTATCCTCCTTTTGATAGTGACTTGCATTCCTGAAAAGGTTTTCTGGAGATTAAGAAGAGTTGCAGAATGCTAAGATATTGGGAAGAAGCGGAGCTGTGGAACGTAATTTGCCTATATTGGCTCCTAAAACGGATTAACTCAAGGATATTCATGCAAAGAAAGCCTTTCTCCCAGCTTCTTTTCATTGGTTATAGATAGTTGCTGCAGAAGGAGGGACATAAACCTCCTTAAACTAAAGTATTTTATCTATTTGCTTATGAAATGCCTATCCCACTTCAGTCACAATAAACTGTACATAATGCATAGTAAAATAGAATAATACTAACAAAATGATCAAGTGGAATGGTTGACAATACTGTCTACTGCACAAAAACTTTCTGGAATAACCAGGTTTTAACAAGTTTCTGGAAGATCATGAAGGGGGGGGCAGCCTCACCTCTGTGGACAAGGTATTCCATAGGAAGGAGATACTACATACAAAGAATGCTCACTTCTATCATCCCACCCACTGGGTATCTCATTAGGAGGGGACCTTCAAATAAGTATGCATACCCTGGGTGGAAGAACAAAAGGTCTCAAAAATACCAAGTCCCCAAGTCATATAAGGCTTCATAACTGATAATCAGCATCTTGAATTGCACCCAGAAACATACTGGTAGCCAGCGGGGATCTCCTAATAACAGCATAATAACAGTATAATGTGACAATAATGAGCATGGCCAGAGAGGAAGCTGCATTCTGTACCTGCCGAAGTTTCCAGGTGGTTTTCAAGAACAGCCCACGTAAAGTGATTTATAGTAGTTGAAAGGAGAACAATGATTGCATGAGGATTGTATTCCACACCCTCTGTTCCAGGAAAGGCTGCAGCTGGTGCACCACTTGAAGCTGGTCAGGCCTTCCTCTCTGCAGAGGTTAGTGAGCCCAGTGAACCCTATGGTTACAAGAAAGTGATCTGTCTATGTCAACAGAGTGATGAAAATAGCCACATTTACCAGCTCATGTTTCATCTACTCCAAGACCAGACCTAAAGTGTGGATTGCAACATGAGTAATTCCAGTGACATTGTGGATCAAGCCCGTGGCTGTCATGGCAGCCATGAGTTTCTGAACTGCCTCCAACCCCACACAGGGGAGAACTATTAGCCCAGGTGAATATACCATAATCTCTGCAATGAGGACAAACAGCTCATCAGGGATACCAGCTGTGCAGTGGAGAGGACAGTACAACAGCAGCAGTTCTAGCTTATCCCTTTGGCCCAGTTGGACAGAGCTTCACATTTAGACACTTGTGGAACAGTACTTCTACCAACTTCTGTGGCATTGTGGTATATATTTGCCTTCTCTGCTGCCTTGGGGTTAGGACCAATGTGGCACCCCAAAATCCAGCCACCCAGATCCAAGAGAGGAGAACTGACTCTTGTCAGCCAGCCAAGTCTTGGTAATACGCAGCAAGTCTGCCTTCTAATTTATGGACAAGTCCTGGATGAGAACAGATTTATTACAGAGAGGCCTGGCATTCAAAAAAATCAAGTTGAGCCTGAGACAAAAGTTCCTAGTAATCTGAACACCTGGCTCTTGAGCTGAGATCAGAGGGCCTGAAGAAGATATTTGCTGCAAGTTTCCAACCCCTCTTCCCTTATTTAACATCCCACCATCACTCCCACCACTGCCCATTCTTATTGTAATCTTCCCCTCTATATTATTCCCACCTGGCTAAACCAGCCCCCTTCCTACTCACACAACCTTTGGGGCACCCAATTGGAATAACTATCTACAGTCAGTGAATCTACAATCAACAACTCTCACTCATTTCCTAATCCCTCCCTACACCTATAGAGCATCTCTCTATGCAACGTTATCTTCCCAACCCCATCCCAATCATTTTAACCCAGTTTTCAGCTGGGCTAAAAGACCGAGGCCTTCTACTCCTATCATTTGGGGGAGGGAGTCATCCATATCCAGGGCCTGTTTGGGGGCCAGATTTGAGTCTTTCAAGCTCCAAACCCAAACTCTTTCTCAATGGCCTGAGTTGTATCCATCTAGGTGCCACAGAGTTCAGTGAAACCAATCTGCTCCAAATAGCTTCCATCTTCAACTCCAGCATTGCATTCTATTTTCAGGTTGAAATGTACACCAACAGGGAAAAGAATGCCACTATGTGGGGAGGAGAATAATCAGCAGCTGGGCTAACTGCTTGCTGCCTTTTCACCCCACCTCCCACTAACTTGGGACTGGCTTCCAACCTAGTCCAAATGAGATGCAGTGGTGGTATCCATGGACATGCCTGTCAGCAGGCATCATTGCATAATTTCTGCAACTGCCAAATAGTGTGAGCTTCTCAGTGTCACATAGCCAGCCCAAGTTCCTTCAGTGAGGCAAGGCATCACAGAAATCCTTGCTCCTGTCCCATTCCTCCACAGTACTACAACCACTGCAAGTTCTTTCTCCTCCACCTTCTAGCAAAGCTTTGTTCTCCATTCCAGTCACTTTAGCTCACAAGTGTCACAATCCCACTCCAAACCACACTGACTATGAGCCCCAGTATATCCACATCTAGGTTCTTGGCAATAAAAACTAACACACATGCTAATAGCTAAAAAAACCTAAACAGCACTTTCATGCGGACCTAAAACACTTCTTTCTCCACCATTTTGTATTTCCTCTATAAACTTCCTTAAACTAATTTATGTTAGGATCTAAACTTTAATTTATCTGGAGTATTTGTTTGACTGAGGAGTAACTGAGTGGTCTGGATCTCTCACTAACATGTAAACTGAGTCCACAAGCTACAGTATTTCTTTTTAATGCGGTTTGTTGAATAGGCCATAATTGGCTTTCAAGGTAAGCCAGAAATCATGGTTTTATACCACAATGGTTCACACACTAAGCCAAAACCAAACACAAGACATCACGTTATGGTTTGGCACAATGTAGGAGTAAAAATGTGGTACCAGAGGTCATCACCTTATTCTTCAGAAGTGCTTAGAATGCAAACCTTGAATATTAATTTTGCTGTCACCCTCTTTCACAATATGAGATTTTGCAAACCTACTTCAGGGGTCATGAGATATGGGATATGCATGTAAAAGTGGGAATATGTTAGTCAGTCAGTCAAACCTTATTTCATCGAAGACCAGTAAAGAACAAAACAATTAACTGTTTAAAAGTAAAAGGTGAGGACCAAACATAAAACAAGCTAAAAGAATAATACAACCTATTAGTTATGTAGCAATGTAAATGTAGTCATTTATTTACTTACTGCCCTATCCCAAAGGCACCTTTTGCAACCAAATGAGAAGTACAGTATCATCACTCAGGATGTTAAAAGAGCCATAGAGCAAAGCTAACCTAGGAAACGCTTTGTTTTGTGACGGCATGGCTGCAGACTGGCTGGTTTAGGAGCCCCTTCTCTGACAGAACAGCTTTGATTAACCCAGCAAGCGAATGGCTGGCTTGATATTGTGCTAAGTCATGATTTTCTTTAACCAGAGTTTTTTGTTTTTTTAAAAAGCCACTGTATTCTGTTAAGCTATTAATCATGGTTGACAAACCAAAATGACTGGATGTACTATTATACACCCATAGGCACCAGGTTATCTTTTTTCCCAGACTGTGTCTGTGATACCCCAAATTAATTTTGTGTGTGTGTGCGCCTTCAAGTCAGTGTTGATTCCTGGACAAGTCCCTGGAGTGTTCTTGACAAGACTGCAGGCAAGATTTTTTGAAGTGGTTTGCCATGACCTCCTTCCTAGAGACTTCAGCTCATGGTTTCTTGGTTTCTAACCTGGTGCCTTAACCACTACACCGAACTGGCTCTCAAATTAAATAGCAAAGTAAAAAAAAAGTGGCTGAAATCATGCCCATTTTTTCATAATGTTACTGAAATTGCATGCAGCATTTTTTAGAGGAAAAGGGGCTATTTAGGGTTTGAAAGGTCACCAACTCCCCTCAGTTGGAAGGTGTGTGAATGAGGCCAGTGACTGTTTTTTTTTTTTTTTAATTGACCAGGAATGTAAATACTGTAGCTCCTCTTTCCACGAGTATGCATTTTTCTCTCTATACCACTAGATGTCCTGAAAGCTCTTTGACTCTGTGCTACTTAGCCGATGCAGCCTGTTGCTTGACACAAAGGCACTGCTGTGTATGAAAGGATCCTGGCTGCTGGGGCTTAGCTTTAGGATTATAACTAATATTTATTGTATGAATGTATGCAGTTTCAAAAGCTGAAAGGAAAGTGCTATGATAATAGGGAACTTACCAATTATGGGAGATCTGCATCAAAGGAGGGAAAGATAGTTGCTCAGGGCCATGCAGATGGAAGCAACAAAATTAATATTACAAAGATGGAAAATGTATGATTACTTGGAATGATAGACGTGTTTCATAATGTCAATGAGAGGCTTATCAAATTCATGAAAAATGTTCTTCAAGCTGCAAAATGTGATAGAAGACAGTCAACATTTAGAGAACTAGGTTCTGGTGATATACTAGCATGTACCTGGTGGTGTAGGAACCATTTTATCCAAACTGGAAAAAAAATCAAGGCCAGATCATCAAATCTATAATTGGCTCAGTGACCATGTACAAAAAGGAAGAAGACTTTGATAGCCATGTTGGCAATTTGCACATATGGGGAATTTATTTCTGGGGAAATAAGCACAATCTCTTTGTAGAACCTGTGCTCCTGTATGATCTTCCCCATCCCTTTAGATGTCTGGAAAGCTGAGATGGGCCTTTTCTGTCTTTACCCAGGGCTACAGACTCTATCTCTTGGAGAAAATCTATCTATGTGGTTGCTATGTTGACAGTGACTTGATGGCACATAATCAATCAATCAGTCAGTCAATCACAGACCCTGTCTCCCATTCTTCTGTCAGTACTTGGGTGTGTTTCTCTATTAGAGCTGTGTACACTCACTGCAACTATTAAAGTATCATCATTTTTTTTCTTTCCCCAGGCTGATGTGGAAACCTGAAAAATGGGCTACTTTAATGACTAGCAAAGAGATGCAGATTTTGCCGTCACACAAGTCCCAAGTACTTTTTCAAATCATTTGCAAAGTGTACCCAGCCCTATTCTGTATACTCCAGGCACTCCAGATAATAAACTTTTGCTATTTTTTCATAAGAGGGAAATCACTAGACCCAGGATTTAGTGACCTTTTTTTGCAGATAATGCAATATTAATATTACATTCATATTCAAACATAGAAATACTTTGTAAGGAATTATTCCAGGCAAAGTGACTGTGTATTAATACATAGGCAAACTATATTGCATTTTAAACCAGCTGTTGGATATTTAAAATTCAACTCATGGAGACTGAAATTTAAAAATCTTTACATCCCATTTAACAGTAAAGTAAAACTTTGATTTAATGGAACTCCATTGAAAGGAATTCAGATGCAGTGGACAAAACTGAGTCTGGACATCCTCCTGAAATAATACAAAGTCGGCAAAATTAAGGTTTTATTTCTGTAAAAGTAATGAGAAGATTAAGTTGGGGAGGATGGTCTGGCAGGAAAATTGATGGTCTTGGTGGGAAGATGGATGTGAAAAGGCTGGTGGGAAGACTGTTGGGAAGCTGAGGGTTGGGGAAATCAATGGGATATGCTATGCTATGACTTTAGTGGCAGAATGGTAGTAAAATCAGGGGCTTAGGCTAGAAGTAAAATGGTCATCGGGCTTCTAGCACAGGCCTAGGAAGCAACTAAGAAGACAGATCAATGCTATCAATTGTAGCTGCAGGAAACAGCCCATAGAAGCAGGGCAGGATAAGGTTACTAACAGGTGGCTATAGCGCTAAGCCCTGTTGGCTTGACAGAACCAGAAGAGTTGATATATAGTGTTAATCATGTGCAAAAAAGTTTTTAATGATTACAAAAAGTACCTTTCACATGGAACAAGCATCTAGGTTTAATGGATGACTCTTTCCACTAAATGGGGAGTGTTTAAACTGAATTGGAGCCACATGGATATCCTTTGGGGGTTCAAAACAGTTATTTTCAGCACTGAGACAGTTTTGTCTCTTGTGTCTGCAGTTCATATGGTTGTAAAGGTACCCCCCCCCCCGCACATGTAAGCTGCATTCCCTGCCAAACCTATGGGATGCCCCCCCCACCAACATGTGAACATGTGACAAGGAGAAGATTCAGTCAGGAACCTGTGGCCCAGTAAACCAAATTGGTTCTATTCACTGACCATAGCTCAAAGATAGTATGGTGAACATGCTGACCTAGTAGGAAGGGATAAATAATAATAAGGTCACACGGAAGGGTTTATATAAAACATTTCAATGTCATGCTGTAATTTCTACTGTGTCTGCCTTTTCCCTTTATTTTGTCTTTGCAGTGTAATAGGCCAAAGGTATATAAGCTGCTTTTGCTGGCTGCTTTGCTGGCTGCTCAGCAAAGTGCCAAAGCATGCAGATATATATATATAGATAGATAAAACTCCCTTCTCACCCCTATCGGTGGTACGTGTCTTCCTCAGTCTTGGGTCCTCTGCCAGAGGCCTGGGAGTTTGAGGGTTCTGCTCAGTATCTTAGCTGTTCCTAGCACTGCACTCTTCTGCACAGAGAGCTCTGATGTTGCTCCTGGGATCTATTGGAGCCACTCTCCCAGCTTAGGAGTCACAGTTTAGGAGTCACTGGGACCACTTTGGCCTTTACTTTCCAGATCTAGGTTCTCTTGTCTTGTCCATGTATGTTTGTTCCAGTAGCCCACTTATTGTCAGATTATCCTGGTTCCCCAACATCTGACGTGATGTTGTTAATCTGGGTGACATCCAAGCTGGCATGACTCTCTTAGTTCATGTCACTCTCATATTTGAGGTAGGCAGGTGAAGTGGTAGGGGGTCTTTGCCCAAGGACCCCTATTGGTAAGGTAGGTACCAGCCGGGATTTGAACCCTGGTCTCCTGCATCAAAGGTGGTGCTCTAACCACTACGCTATCCAGCCGATAGATAGATAGAAAGATAGATAGATAGATAGATAGATAGATAGATAGATAGATAGATAGATCAGTAGTTTCTCCAATTAATACTAAATTTGTATAATATAAACAAGTCCTGCTGTGCTGCCTCATAATGGTGAGGTGATATTCCTGTGAGGGATGAGTGAAGAACAGTGGATTATACACTAAGAGTATGTATAATCCCAGCAGAGTCACCTAAAGTGTGAAGTTCATCCCAGCCCAAAGCAGATGATCACTTTAATGACAATGGCAAAGGCACTATTTCATACTGCATGGGAGAAAGCAAGGGTAAACCACTCCTGTATTTTACCAAGAAATCTACATGGGTAGACAATATAAAGTGATTGATGACATAATGCCAGATGATGGGCCCCTCAGGTAGGATGACACTCAATGTGTTATTGAGGAAGAGGTGAGGATCTTTCAGAGTACTAATGATGTCTATGACATGGATAGATTAAAACCTTTAGGATATCTAGTTGCTGATGTTACCATGCAGGAAAAGAAAATCTGAAGCTGCAAATACAGAATTCAAATGGGAACGTGGAATGTAAGAAGCATGAACATGGGAAGGCTCAAGCCAATGAAAGATGAAATGAATCAACTGAACATTGACATCTTAGGCACTGGTGAATAGAAATGATCTAGAATTGGATACCTTCAGTCAGAGGATCATACTATTTACTACTCAGGGCATGAAAAACAAAGAAGGAATGGTATTGCTTTCATAAAGGATGCAATAAAAATAATAATTGGGTACAGTTCAGTCACTGACCAAATAATATCAATTAGACTTCATGGACAACCCTTTAATATGGTGATGATCCAAGTTTATGCTCCAACTATGGCTGCAGAAGAAGAGGAAGTTGACAAGTTTTATGGTCACATTCAATCTGAAATTGACAGAATATGCAAACAAGATGTGCTGCTTGTGGTTGGAGACCGGAATGCCAAAGTTGGAAATATTAAGGAAGAAAATGTATTTCAGTTGTATGGCCCAAAATGAAATGGAGAACAGCTTACCAATTTCTGCCAATCCTATGATTTCTAACCAAAATGACACCTAAATTCTTGGACATCACCAGATGAAGAATACAAGAAATTAATTTGATATAGGTACTAGGAGGTGGAAGAGTTCAGTTTTAACAGCAAAGATGTGGCCAGGGATTGATTGTGGAATTGTAATGGTATGTGGGAATGTTCTTGGGAGACAGGAGGAAGAGCCACAGACTAGCCTGCGGAAGCACTGGGTGCATGGCAAATGTCTCAGAAGGGACCCACATCACTTTCTTGGACTACAAAGGTGATGGGGGAGAGATGTACTTTCAGACTTGCAAGATTCTGTTAATGTACCCTTACAATAAAGTTAGAGCTAATACTGCTGGGTGTGCTTCTTATCTGGACTCCCTCGCAAGGCTGACAGGAATAGATTATGAACTGCTCATGTGCATATTCCAATTCAAAGTAAAGTGGAAGAAGAAAGCCATCTACTTTCTATGATATGATCTTGAGCATATACATACCATTTTCAAGGAGAACATCAGGAATCACTTTGAAGTCCTGAACCTCATTGATATGGAACCAGAGGAAATGTGGAATGAAATTAAATAAATTGTTAAGGATGAATATAAAAATGACTGCCAAAGATTTAAAAAAAATGAAGAAAGCAAACTGCATGTCAGAACAAACTGGAAATTGCCAAGAATAGAAGAGGAGACAAGACAAGAAAGCAAAAGTTGGAAAGTACTGATGTTTTTGAACTTTAGTGTTGGAGAAGATTTTTGACAATATTATGGATAGCCAAGAAAATAAACAATTAGATCACTGAAAAAATTAATCCAGAGTTGGCACTTGATGCACAAATGATGAGGCTCACATTATTGTATTTTGGACACATTATGCAAAGATCTAACTCTCTGGAGAAGGCTATAATGCTAGTAAAGGTGGAAGAAAAAGAAGAAAAGGATGACCAGGAGCAAGGTACATGTACTCAGTTACAGAAGCAATGGGTGCACCATTGGAAGACTTGAAGGATCAGGTTGGGGACAGAATATCCTGGAGAAAATCAATATAGTCACTAATAGTTGACACTTAGTTGATGGCATATAATCAATCAATCAATCAATCAATCAATCAATCAATCAATCAATCTAAAACCTTGGAACTCACAAGCATTCAGGCCTTGGTGTTTTATCTATATACTACTAAAATTCTCATTGTGTTTATCTGTTTGTCTGTTTGTACTGTCAACTTAGCCGAAATGGTGTATTATACTGCAACAATTTTTGAATCAAAGTACTGAAAATCCGCTAACTTAAAGCAAGAATGCATAAAAAATCTGGGCCATTTACTCCTGTGGAACTGAAATTTCCACAATGTTCACACCAGTTTTATTCACAAAATTGTGGCCATTGCAGTGTCCCTGTGGTCCTGTGATCATGATTTCTGATGCTTCCTGTCAGCTTCCCACAAGCAAAGACAATGGGGAAGCTGGCAGGAAGTCGGAAGTAGCTCTCGCTCCCACTGCATTTTTGCCTGCCTGTAGTCATTCTGTTTATTTGCTTAGGTAAGTAAATATTGACTTATTATTGAAGTTTGTTTGCCGCTACAATTATTTTTCTGTTTATGATATATTCTCTTCTTAGATGATCATGGGACTGTCCAGCATTGGGGTAAAAAAAAATATATTATCAGCCTAAAATTTAATGTCCATTCTGGTCACATCAGACTGCATTACCTTTTTCTCAAAGGATGACCCAACAGGTCACAGGTTCTCTAGTATTAACTAGAACTTTGATATTATCTTTAAAGCAGTCCAACATAAAGTCACAAGGGTCTAGTCTGATTCTAATCAGGACATAAATAACTTAAGCAATGTCCATCACCTCTAGATTGAGGCATATCAACCTAATTTTTACCAATTTACACAAGGTAGATTTCCTAGCTGCTACCACCAGTGCCTCCATAGGTAGTTCCAAGCTGAAGAAGACTCCCAAACCAGGCAGTGCAACCCCATCTAGAATGAGATAAAGACCTTCACCCAGATTAGCTAACTTTCTTGCCCATAATACCTTCTTCTCCAGTTTAAATATCAACATAATACCTTCCCAAATATCAAAATTGCCTTCAAGCCCCTCCCTTTACAATAATATTTTTAGTTTGATCATATATTTTATCTGGTTCCATTTCCAAATCATGTCTTGTCTTTCAAGTTTCTTTTCTGATACTTCCAGCTCCCATGAATATATCAAATACTACGTCAGTCCTGCATGCCTTTGGTTTAGATCTCCTAACACACATACTTAACTATATTCAGGTTTATAATTCCATCAGCCTCACTGAGACTAAATATGCACTCAGAATTGATCATGTGTTTAATTGCTGTTTGGGACCAGATGCAAAAGCTCCACATTTTGCATGACGGAATGCCAAAAATGCCATTCAGGAAGAGTTTTACAGAATCGATTTGTGTCTGACTATTCCACATCTTTCTTCTTATCAACCCCCCACTTAGGCTTAGTTCATACATTTTTGTATTATGAAGTTGAATGTTGGAACCATAATGTATGGAAATGGTAACCATCTGGAACAGGAAGAATATGAGATTAATTCTCACACCCCTGTGATGCCATGGTGCTAATATAAAATCATCTGCAGAAGAATTGTGGCAGATGCTCAGATTCCTAGTATTGCTTGGTGACTACCTTATTTTGTCTTCTAAAGCATTTATTGGTAGATCTCTGGATTTCAGTTTGTTATCCTTGGACCCTAAGTTCAGTTGATTCCCCAAATGAGTAATTCCTATAACATTTGGCATGGGGATATTTCTGACAATAACATTAGCTAGAAAAGAGGCATTGCCAGCTATTCTTTTATCTTATTAGAAAGAAACAGGGTAATAGCTGAGTTATTTGCCTTTGCATCTCAGAACTTTTCAGCTGAATCTGCACAGTAGTCTTTTTCTTTCCTCACTAGACATGAAGAGCAAAGTCAATCATTCCTCTTTTGAGGCACCACTCAACCATGTTTGTTTATGGAATGTTAGAGTACCTCTTAACCAAGCTTGCACCTTGGCTGAAGGCACTTTTTTGCAGGGTGAAATGGCAGTTCCCTTGATGCCTAAGGGCTTAGGTGGCTTGGACATTATTGTTGATGGGGATCCCCAATATTGTTGAAAGAACCTTCCAATGATTAAATGGCATTACTCTTTCTGATAACCAGCTGCCAAGAATGTAATATATTTGATGCACAGTAGCAGAGTCTGTGACATCAGATGTGTGATGGAAGACATGAGCGGGGATGACTCTGGAATGGAACTTCAAGGTTGCCAGAAGGGGGAAGAGAGGTTCCAGGGAAAGCACCTCCTCAGCCCCCAGCCGGAGTGTGGGAAAGTCAAGAGAAGGAGACTGGCCCCTCCCTAAGGGCATCAGGGTTATAGTTGCTGTTGTTGGGGTTTATAATTAGTCTGGTGAGATTCTGTCTATTAGGTGTAAGCTAACAAAGGAGGTGAACTGATTCTGGACTGTCTTGCTGTTGTTCTTGGGCTGAACCTGACAAGATGTGAGCTGCTCCTTGATGGGTCATTATAGAGTCATATTTTTACTCTCCATAGTAGAGGAATCTTATTATAGGGATCTTCTCTAACCTGGGGTCCTCCAGATGCATTGGAGGTCAACTCTCTCAATTCTTAACCAGTGCATCCAAATGCATCTAGAAGGTCCAAGGTTGAGCAAACCTATTACATGAAGAAAGAATCAATAGCATGGGAGAGTAGACTGTATCTTCTGAGTAACTGCAGCAGAGTAAACCATAGCTTCTGAGTGTCATTATTGACCCCCTTTGGCTGTGCTAAATTAGCAAGGATCATGCACATAAGCTTATGTGTAACACAGAAGGTTCTCCCTGAAGCCTATTCTGCAAAGTATGTAATCTCTTTTCTGCCTCCACAAATATGCAAATGTTAGAGTGAATTAGCTTTACATGTCCCTGTATCATTGTGTCATTCTACCCTTCCCTCATCTCTGGAATAATTCTTAGCCTTGTCTGTCTCTTCAAGATTTTGGAATTGTTTTTCTGCTGTTGATATCACCGTCTAATTTTTAAAACTTTTTCAGGGTGATTCCTCTCATGGCTGAAACAACATCCTCCCTGGCAAATATTTATATAATCTAGGAAGCAGTATCTTCTCTTTAGTGTTGTTGACCAGCCAAGAGTTCAGACAATACCTATTCTTCTCACGTTGCTTATCTTCCATTGTGCAAGTATTAGAACATTTACCAGACTGAGAGCACCTTGATTGATTGAAAAGTTTTGTTCTATCACTCTGCAGTTCATATAATTAAACTGAACTCTCAATAAAAAGTATTTGTTATTTTCTAATTCTTCCTGAGATTCTTTTAATGCCATTGTTCCACATACAATATGGTTATTTGAAGTAACAAAATTAGCCACACTTTTCCAAGGCAGCCATTCTTGCTTTCCTTGTGTGTGTTTAGCTGATTTTCTTAGCATCATTTATAGTAAGTGTTGTGAATTGTAAACTATATTGTCAATTGTGTGGTAGATATTATGACATAGAAGACCAAATGTCAAAATCAGATGGAAAAATATGAATCAAGCATTATAGTTATAAGCACGTATATGACTTTTAGCTGTTAATTTCTGCTGTGTCCCAGTTCATCAGAAACAAAGTTCAGCAAACGATTACAGCTAAACTTGTTACATTTTCAGATCATCTTCTGACTAGTCATGAGTGGAAACATAAGGTTAGATGAAAGTTGGTTAAAGCCATAATGAATCTTACATTCTAGTGTTCTCAAGTGAAATCTGGGTGGATTTCACTTGAGAACACTAGAAAGCTAAGATGTGGTGGAATATAGCTGAGATTGAACTCAGCCCCAGCTAAGAATAATAATCAGGCTAATGAAGCTGCATCTTTCAAACAGCTGGAAGGCTACAGATTTATCACAACTAGGTTAAACAATCAAATTTGTTCCAGACTGGGCCACAAGTTTAATAAGTCTCTGTGTGAATGCCTTCTCCCAGTGACATTTGCCTGCCCAGTAAGATGTACTAGGACAGGCTCTATACATGTCCACATGATAAGAGATTGTTATCTTCAGAGGTCACAGAAGCAATCCTTTTCAATTGCCACCTTCTTCCTCTGGAATAGGATCCTATATATTTAAATGACCAAACCATGGGGACTGGATTGTTATCACTATCTCTCCAGGTAATTAAGTGGATTTTATTGTACTGCATATTTATGCTTTCTAATTTATGCAAATACTATGTATGGTTTTTTTAAAAAAAATATGATTATGTAAATGTTTGTTTTTAACCCCAAATTACATATGTGGGGAGTTGTATGTCACTCAGTCTCAGTTGATTCTAGTGCAGGCTTGGGCAACCTATGGTGTTCCACAAACCAGTAGTAAAAGATGCTGAAAATTGTAGTTCAGTAACATCTGGAGAACTATATGTTCTCCATCCCTAATGCACATAGAAATCATCCTTCTAACAATCCATTAATGTCTTTGTTGAGTAAAGACTCCAGGTGTCTTTAATGACAAATTCCAAGTCACACCTGAAAATCCTTGTTACTTGGGGAATTAAAGGGGAAAAATTGAGCATTCTTAATGCACAGGTTTTGTATGAATGTATTTGTTATGCTGTTCTTGAATCTGGTGATACTGGCATATGTTTATCTTGCTTCCATGACAACTGGTCTGTTTGCACAAGTAAGTTTGAGAAGGTTAAATAGAGCAGACTGCAATGTTGATTTATATGGTAAGAGAAGGAAAACAGGAGAAAAGATGTGATGGATCTAGAAATGATATTCTGTGTAAAAATGTTGCCATATGCAAATGTATGCTAGATCATGAGCCAGTCATTCAGGTAATCAATGGTACAGAAGCCACAATTTCCCATGTTCCAACAGAAGAGAATATCTGTAGTTCAGGGTTGAACTGTGGAGTCCTTGGTGCTCTCTGAGCTTGGTTGTTTGCTTGCAGACATTTCATTACCCATCTAGGTAACATCATCAGGGCACTGATGCCTGCAAGCAAACAACAAAGCTCAGAGAGCACCAAGAACTCCACAATTCACAGGTAAGTATCTTGGGCTACCTTGAAGGGGGTATTCCTGCAAGGTACAATAAAGTGTGCCGTGGTGTTTCAGGGTCAGGTCACAGACTGTTCAACTAATCGTCTAAATGTAGTATATTACCTTGAGGGTTTATTCCCTGAATCACAGTTTCATTTTCTTTCAATGCTCTTTCCCAATTCATCTCTTGCACAACCCATTACATTTGTCTTCAAGATCCTAGTTTAGTTCTGACACTTAAGTGCTCTCCAGAGAGCAATTGCACTAAACAGAAAGTCACAGCAATTTATATGATTAAAAATACCAATAATGTTTGTTTCATTACTTGATGAAAAGGACATGGAAATCTGGATGAATACATATTAAAACAAATCCACTTGGATTGTTCTATAAATGTCCTTTTCATCTAGTACATTAGTCAATGGCTACAAGTTCTGGGGATGGCTGTAAAGCACCAATCAGCAGCTATTGTTGCTGAACATAGTTATGACCCAGACATATCTTGCTGGATATGTCTAAAGGGAGTTTGCATCCCATTATTATCTGGAGGCTATCAGGTGAGAGAGGAACAACAGAGACCTTGAGCAATAGCCTAGATTCAGAAATGGAGGAGCATCATCATAAAGGTGCTAATCATGGGGATACTGGATGGGACATTTGGTAAAGTCTGATATCCAAAGCATCCAAATTGGGATTTCAGAGAAAGCACTCTTTAGGAAAACCAATGTCATCCTTGGAATGACTTAATGTTCCACAGGGAGGAACAGGTACAGAAGGTTTCTACTTTTGAGATTTAAGATTGTCTATTCAGAGGGAAATGGAATTAGAGAGGAGCAGTCCAGTTTGGGCAAAATAAGAGGATTTTATCTGAACAGAAAGCCAATGCAGTCTTCTTTTTGGATTGGAATCTAGGGGATTTGAGGCTGTAATTCTTTTCACCTTGCTGTAGTTCCAAGGCCCGCAGATCTCATCTCAGCAATTTACAGTGGGCAAAAAGCAAACAAACAAAACAAAATGCAACAAAACAAAACAACCCCTCCCCCCATTTCTGTAATTTGCTAGAAATTTGTAATTTCTAGTTTACCTGGGGAATCTGTTGAAACAAGTGGGACAATTGATTTCATCTCATTCACTAAGAACACTGTTTCACAAACACACGCTTGAACTATACAGAAAACTAATTTCTAGTTTTCCTGGAGAGTCTGTTGGAACAAGTGATCATCTTCCAGTGATCTGTCTAACTTCAAAGAAACTCTGTGTTTGACTGCGTTACTCCTGGATTATACTCTAGTCTTTCACCCTTGGGGATGCTGTGCCATTCTTTTCACCTGGTTATGGGCTTCAGATTAGAGTCTGCCAGCTTCACCAATTCCTGTTCAGTTTGATGACTATACCGCCTGTCTCCTATGTCCTTCCTTTGTTCAAGGCAAACAATCAACTGGAAGGCTCATTTACATATGTTCCAAAAGCAGATGCGGGGTGGATATTGATGTATCTACACAGCACTCCTTTGATCTCAGAATAAGCCAATCATGTATTTGGTTCATGCTGGTCTCCACAGGCCAGTATGAGTAGCAGTCTTCTGACTGGTTTCATTTCAAGGATATTAAATAAGTCCTCTGGCCCATGAAGGAAGGGTGTAAAGCCCACCCCATAAAACTTGTTATTCTTAACTTACCCCTGCAAAACATCTGAAGTGAAAGAGCATTTGTTTCTCCTGCTTTGGCTCTGGGGCATGAAAGAATCTCTGCAGCTTCAGGATAACAATAGCCTTCTGGCAGCTGCTGAACGGGGCTGCCAAAAGGAGTCAAGAACTGGGGAACAATGGTTCTGAGAATGAACTAAACCTGTGTAGCTGCAAGGCTGATACATTCTATAGGCAGTGGGTTGCATCCTAGCCATACATAAAGATATATACCCAGGTATGTACTTTGGAAGTAGACTTTTCATTTGTTTCAGAAACTAAGGGGTTAGCACAAATGTGAAACTTGCATAAAGTCAGCAGACTTTGTCTGCTTATTAATCCTAGTCATGAAGCACACGTAGGAGATGAAAATATAAATTTAACTTGCAAACAATCTTGGGTTGAATTAGGAAAATATTAAAGTTCATTGGATCAAAGTCAAAACTCATTATACATTTGAGAATTATGAACCTACTAGAGTTGAATTTCAGAGGCATTACTAGCGTACACTACTCTGAGGACTTAATGGCCAAAAAGCAGTATATAAATCAAAGTAATAGAATGGCAGTGAAATGAATGAATGAATAGGAAAAATGTACCAGCCTGTAGGGCAAGCACTGAGTTTGAGGACTCCCTCAACTTAAAGCTCTCTAATGCTTTTCCTGTTTCTCCATCTCAGAGGTTTTCTGTGGGCAATTCCAGTGCTCTGATACATAGTGAGTTGTTTATAGCATCACTTTGGGGTGTTGTGGGCAAATAGATCAGACAGATCCAGAGCAGATGGCTATACCTCTGGGGCCCCAGAAGCTGCCGGAGGAAATGGCTTGATGATATTTTCTGATGATTTCGGTTTATGGTCCCTTACTAGAAACTGCTGGTGTTAGTCGCAGAAAAGAGCCTGATTGCCACCACTCTAACGAGATATTGTTTTACAATATGAATCATTTGTTCCCCTATATTGTACTTTTGTTTCCATTCATGCCTAGGGTCAAAATGTTGCCTCAATGTTGATCAGAGCTGTTTCCAAGCTTGAATCTTGCTGTTTCTTATTCTGATCATGTGGGGGAAAAAATCTTTAGGCTGGGGGCAGTATTGAGGAGAAAGAAACGTGCAGAGTTTTCTATACAGAAATGTGAAAGCAATATTTTTCTGCTATTGTTGATACGGAAAATGTAAATAACTTACTTGAAACTGACATTTTGACTTAAATGTCACTTTTGTGCTCCAGGAAAACTAGAAAATGACTTAATTTTGAAAGACAACCAGTATTAAGTTAACAGTGACCAGTAGCTGCATTGCTGGAGGGTTGTTTGTTTTTGTTTTACTCTCCATCAAAATGTCTTTTTAGCCTCTTTTGTGCTCTTTGTGGACAAGTGTGAATAATATTAATGGAGGGTAATGAGCTAGAAAGTAAAAAAGAAGACTCTAAATAGCACAGTCAGCATTCCACTTATATGCCTGAGATATGGAAAAACAGATTGAAATCCTGTGTATGAATATTTGAAGAGAGAGGACTGATAAATAAGTTTTATAAGATTCATGAGGGGACCAAGGGCTTTTGCTCCAAAATAGTGATCCCCTGTATTGGATATCTATGTGTGTTATGCAGAAAACATGCAGTAAGACACCTTGTAAATAAATATTCAATGCTTCAAATAAATTCGTCAAATGAAAATGAACACTTTGGAATTGATTTGGACTCATTTAAATTGAGCTGGACACTTCCCACACATGTGTTTTAATAGTCTGAACTGGTTCAGACTGAATTAGGTCCAGTGAAGATTAGGCTTGGCATCTGAATCAAATTACATTAGTTTTGAGATTGGATTCAGATATTTAAATCTAATTGCCTTGATTTTTCTGAACTGAATTGAGTATTCAGATCAATTTGGATCCAATTTGCCAGACTATAAAACACAATATTCTACAATCCAGAATCCCCCAGATTTGTTGAACACAGGTCATTTTGAAACTTGAGGCCTAATATAACTGGAGGTTAGAGAAGACTGATTTAAACCGTTTTATAGCATAATTTAACAATATTAATTTCTCAGACATGCATCAAAATACTGGATTCAGAATAATGTGATCAAACTGACTACTTTAAAATGTTGAAATTCAGAGATTACAAACTGAAGTCAGAAGTAAAAAAAAAGAGAATAACTTATGACTCTAATTACACTCGCTTGATGTGTGATAAGAGACCCAGTGTGGTGCAGTAATTCAGATGTTGAACTAGAACTATGGAAACTTTCAGCCAGTCACTTTCTCAAACCAAACTACCTCACAAGGTTGCTGTTATGGGTATAAAATGAAGGGAAATCCCCATGTAAGCTGCCTTGAACAGTTAGAGAAACAAATAACCTATATTCTGATACACAGTTCAGGTTGCATCTACTAATGCGAACTCTGTGCTCAGTTGTGATCACTGTAGAAGGACCTGAAAGTGGTCCTTAGGTCCTACAGCAAAGAGAATCCCTAGTTGAGAAGTGTCATCAGCCCTCTTCTCTACAGAATGCCTGGTTTTATATTGTCTTTTCCAGCTTTAGTTCAATGCGTAATTTGAATGTATGATTATGTCCCTAAGATGGTATATTGTATCAAATGTTAAGTGTTAAGAATGACAAAGGTCATAATTATTCTTCTTTCATACCATTGTGTGGCTATATACTTTGATAAATATACCTATTATGACATCTAATTAAATCTGTCCTTTTTAGCTGTTTCTTGGAAATACTACAGTACAATGCCTATGGGATATTTTTGGTATTCCTGTCTGCTGATCTTCTCAAAAAATTCTACAAAATTGGTGAGGCAGGACTTTGCTTTGCTAGATCTATTTTGATTCTTTCTCATTAATGCTTGTTCTGCTATTTTTTTTCAGTTATTTCAAATTGAATGACTTCCACCCCTTCATAGGTGTCAGATGTGAAGCCCATGAGCTTATAATTTCCTTTTGTCTTGTACCCTTTATTTATAAACTAGTTTAAATTGGCTTCCTTCCCATTAGGAGGGCACGTTTCTTGATGCTGAATATTTTAATAGATTAACAAGCTCACCTTTGTATTCTTCAACTGTCTCATTACTGTCTAGATTCAGTAGTGTCGTTAAATTGTTGGTTGACTGAAGAACTTCCTTCTCACTTCTATTTGAATTTTAAGATACAGTGTTTATTTAATAGACAAAATAATCGCATCATTGTCATTGCAAATGTGATTCAGTTATAGCTGGATGTTTTTTTTTTGCTTAGCTGTATTAGGGTTCACTATATATCTTCTATTACATACTCAGTGCTGACAGCAGCTGACCTCAGATGATAATGGATAAATGTTTATGATAAACATCAGTGACTGAACTTACTTGTTCTTGTTACTTGACTTGTTACTTATACTTCCCATCTAAATGAAATGAATTAAGTAGAATTTATTTGACTGATGTTTTTGAAATAGGCTGAACCCTACAGAAATAGCGTAATGAATCTGCTTGCCTCATAAAATTTTGAAACTGAAATTGGACCAGGACATAGCATATAATGATTTGGGGCACATTGCAATATTTACAAAAAAAAGTCTAATATGCAGGTACCAAGGATGGCTCTACAATCTTGCAGATATATGCTTGGTTAGATTGGCCAACTGCTTTGATCTGTGAGTTTTAAATGGGGCTGTAAAATGGCAATTGCTTTGCAGAATTTATATACCAGATGAGGTCCTGCATGCGAACAATGGATTATTGGATGATCTTCAATTTGATCACCAGTATATATTTGATAGAAGTTGAGTCACGCCCAGCTAGTAATAATTTCCCCTTGCTTAGAGGCATTGACCTCCCCTTCAAATCAGTACCATCTATACATATATTTTTTTTCACCTGTTGAAATACAGACATGGTTTTTATATGTAAAGTGGAATGGAAATGGGGATGCCTTCTTTAAAATCTTAAATGCCCTAAAATGAGGGGTGGGGGTGGGACAGGCCCTCAGCCATTTGAAAACTGTAACTTTCTTATTCAGAATTTTCTGACACAGGTTGCCAAGGAAGGAAAAGCTGCAATCAAGAGTAAAGGATGGCTAAACTAGGAATGCTTGGTGGCTAAAAGAGCTCTAGTTACTTCCTGCCAAACATCAATATCTAAGTTACTGGAATTGAAAAAGCAATATAAATCACTTTTAAAAATCAAGAAAAGAGAAGTTTTAATGAAATGGTGGCAACAGTTCATCACTGCAGCCCAAGATAAAAATTCCTCCCTTTTCTGGCATATGGTAGCAGGTCAGATTAATCATACCATCTAATCAGTCAGATCCCTGTAGGGGTTTGTGAAGCCCACTTTAGAACTTTATATGATTCTCAGCCAGAGGCACTCTTGATCTCACATTCAGATAATGATAGTTTTCTACACTGGCTACCTATTTATGTGCTTGAAGTGGAAGCTTTGTTTCTAAAATGAGAGGTTATGGGGCTCTAGTTTGCTTGGAAGCCTTTTTTCCCCTTTAACTTGGAAGCTCTTATTACCTGTGGGATGGTCCCATTATAACAATAGTAGAAGATCCTTAGTGGGACTCTCCTCATTCTTATACAGTGAATCCATACTAATGCCGTTCAAGTTGAAAGGGTTTCAACAGTGCCTCAGATGCACTTTCATCTAGCAGCACAATGTCTGCCGTGCTTTTTTTTCCAGAGGAGTAGCCATGTTGCTCTGCTGCAGCAAAAATAATACAGAATTTTGTGGTACCTGAAAGATACGTTTATTATGACTTAAGCATCTGTGAGGCACACTCCATTTTGTCAGAAGTAGTAGACAGTGGTTCACCAAAGTTTCTGCCACAAGAAATTTGATCATTGTTAAGGTGCCCCAAGGATCTTGGTTAGCTTGTCTGCTTTTTTTCCCCCTCCTTTGAGTCAGTTTTTGACTCCTGGAGACAGTTTAGACTAGTCCCAGCAGTTTTCTTGGCAAGGTTTTTCAGAAGTGGCTTGCCATTGCCTCCTTCCTAGGGCTGAGAGTGACTGGCCCACAGTCACCCAGCTGGCTTTGCACCTAAGGAGGGACTAAAACTCATGGTTTCCAAGTTTCTAGCCTGATGCCTAACCCACTACACCAAAGTAGGTCTCTGCCTAATGTTACTCATGTTCAAATGTCTGTACTAGGCAAACATTGGTTGGAAATAAATAACTTCCCGTTTCTGCTTTTAGATTTATTTTTCTGGCTTAGGCAGCTTTGAAAATCATTTTTTTCTCAGCTCCAAGAAGAGAAAGGAATGTTTAGAGAAGGAAGAAAATAAATATGTCTGGGGCAATCATGCAATATGGCAAGTTTAAGAAGAATAAGGAGATATTTTACTAGGTAGAATGAGTGTTAAGTATCAAAGTTAAGGAAAGTCAGTCACAAAAACACAAGTCTAAATTTTAGATGCTGTGAGGAAGTCACACCAGGGTCCCATTCTTCTCTCACACTTGTGGATGTGGTAATGGGTTCTGTGCAGAAGCTGATAAGAGGATTGCCTAGAAAGCATACCTTTATCTGTCACAGTGCTTCTGAAGGGGTTGCTACTATTGATGTATCTGTGGCCTAGCTCCTTCTTGGGTCGTGCCATTTATCCTTCTACAGAAAAGGAATTCTGTAGAAGCAAGTGACACATCTATTTCCCCTCATAGCTGACAAAGGGAAAAAGTGAGCAATTGGGTTAGAGAAATAAAGGACAGAGACTATGGTTGTGACAGCATTGTTAAATTTAAAGAGGTGATCTCAAATTACAGTGTAACAGTCCAAGGAGTAATGCCATATGCCTCCTATTCATACTGTAGAAAAGAAAGTAATGATTGCCAACTATTAAGATGTGAAACTGGAATATGCTGATGAGGGTGTACAAATTAATCGGTGTCTAACAAAGATTTGCGATTCAAGATTTGAAGGTGATAAGATTCCATTTAAATTAGAGATTTGAAAGCAACCATATTCAGTTTGAAGCAATTCGTGATTAGATTTGGCTGTAGGCTATAACGGAGAAGCCTCAAAATGCTTTTCTACTGCAGTGTTTCTCAACCTTGGCAACTTTAAGATATGCGGACTTCTGGGAGTTGAAGTCCACACATCTTAAAGCTGCCAAGATTGAGAGACATTGTTCTAGTGTTTGGCAGAACAAGGTGAAAATAGCAGGGACTGTAAACTCTTTAGCTTAATTAATTAGTTTGTTTTGAAGTATTCTTTCTATTTTCTTTCTCTTTTAGGATGGAGATAGCAGAGATGAAAAAAGGGGGAAAAAAGGTTTTTTAAAACATCTGCATCAGCATTGGTCCATGATTATCTGCTTTTCTTGAGTGGCAGGTTTTCTGGCATAACTCAGCTGAGCCAGCTTTTTTGGGGAATTATGTGTTATATGCTGCTTTTGCAAGCCTGTAAGAAGTCTGAGAATTGTTTCATTATATAATAATCTATTATATATTGTGCATTAAAGACAAGGCAAGTCAGAGACAGAAAGCTATCAGAGAGAAAAAGAGTAAGTTGTTTACAATGATTGTGGATGAAAGGTTGGAAATAATTTTGCAGGACTTTATTCATGAAGATCAAAATGGTTTTTACCTAAAAACAATAAAGAGATAATATCAGAAATGTGTTGGATAAAATGGTTTTTACCTAAAAACAATAAAGAGATAATATTAGAAATGTGTTGGATATTCTGGAATGTTTGGAGCAGCAGAATGAACAGCAAGCTGCATTGATCTTCTTAGATGCAGAGAAAGTTTTGATAATTTGAACTGGATTTTCTTGTTTAGAGTTCTGGAAGATATGAACTTTGGAGATAATTTTATTAAATGGGTAAGATCAATTTATACCTCACAGAAAGCACAAATAATTGTTAATGGAGAATTAACAAAACTGTGTGAAATTCAAAAAGGGACAAGATAAGGATACCCACTGTCTCCACTCTTGCTCATTTTAGTTCTTGAGGTATTGAATAGCGATATAAGACAAGATGACAGAATCATGCGAGTAAAGTTTTAAAAAGAAACTTATAAATTAAAGGCATTTGCTGATGACCTGGTGGTAGTTTTGGAGGATCTGTTAGAGGGACTAGAAACATTAATGGGAAAATTAAAGGACTTTGGTATGCTAGCAGGTTTTAAGATTAATGTCAGAAGATAAAGATGTTATCAAAAATATGAAAATAGAAGATCAAATAGAATTGATGGAGAAAACTGGCTTTAAGATTGAGAAAAAGTAAAATACTTGGGTATTACTATGACAAATATGAATTGTATGTTATTTCAAGATAATTATGTTCAGACATGGAATGAGATTAAGAAGGACATGTTAAGATGAGAGAAATTAAAATTGTCAGTGTTGGGGAGAATTTCTATGATAAAAATGAATGTTTTGCCTAGAATGATGTTTTTGTTTCAGACAATACCTGTTCTGACAACTGTCATACCATTCAAGCAATGGCAGAAAGATATATCTATGGCAAACAAAACAAAAAAACATAAATTAAATACAAATACGATGATGAACATGTAACTGTAAAATATATAAATTTTTGTTGAAATGTGAAATGGAAGAAGAACAGGTTAAATAATGTATGATAAAGCGGGCTAAAAATCTTGGTTGTAAAATGCAGATGGATCAGTGGGAAAATATGTGGTCAAAAGGGTTGAAATTTAGATTATGTTATGATCTTAATCCAGTAGTAATGCATGGCTGTGAGAGCTGGATCATAAAGAAGGCTGAGTGCCGAAGAATTGATGCCTTTGAACTGTGGTGCTGGAGAAGACTCTTAAGAGTCCCCTGGACTGCTAGGAGGTCAAACCAGTCAATCTTAAGGGAAATCAACCCTGACTGCTCATTGGAAGGATTGATACTGAAGCTCAAGCTCAGATACTTTGGTCACCTAATGCGAAGAGAGGACTCTTTGGAAAAGACCCTGATGCTGGAAAAGACTGAAGGCAAAAGGAGAAGGGGACGGCAGAGGATGAGATGGTTAGATAGCATCACTGAAGCAATGAGCATGAAACTGAGCAAACTCGGGGAGGCAGTGAAGGACAGGAAGGCCTGGCGCGATATGGTTCATGGGGTCACGAAGAGTCGGACACGACTTATAACGACATAACGTAACAACAACAACAATGATCTTAAACAGAATTTTTATAAAATGATATATTGTTTGTACTTGATGCCATAAAAATTATCTAGAATATGTAAAGGCATTCCAAATGTATGTTGAAAATGTGAACAATATGAAGGGACATTCTATCATGCTTGGTGGACATGTGAAAAAGCTAAAAATAATTGATTTCAAATACACACATTGATACAGGGGATTTTAAAGATTAATATTCAATTGAAGCCAAAACTTTTCTTTTTAGGACTGATGGATACACAGTTAGAAAAGAGTCGTGGAAGATTATTTCAATATATGATTATTGTGGCAGGATTATTAAGCGCACAAAGCTGGAAAGATTCGGCACTACCCACCATAGAGGAGTGGTTGGTGAATTGACAGAACTTGCTGAGATGGCCAAACTGATTTCTTTGATCAACAAAAGAAATCCCTTATGGACTTTTTATGTAAACAAGAAAATGATTTGTGACTTATAGTTCTGATGATTAGAAAGAATAGGTTATAGAAAGAAGGGAATTGTGGAGTAATCTTAGAGAGAAGGAGGTTTGATTAGAATTGTATGTACAACTGCTGAGAAGTTCAGAAGCCATTTCTTTATATTTCTTGTTATATTTTCTGTTCTGTTCTTCTTTTTTCTATCTCCTTTTTTCTTTGTCTCTTCTTTTCTTTTCTTCTCTTTCACATTTACTATATCTTTTTCTTTAAACATACTGATTATATATGTACATTTTTAAAATAAAAACTATTTAAAAAGAAAAAGAAAGAGTAATTATTTTGTTCTTTTTTTTTTTTCTTTTGAGGGAAGTGAGGAAAAAAAAATATGATGGGAGATCCTGAAAATGGTGAAAAACTGCAGACAGACTGGACGTGAACAGGGACTATACAGCAGATCAGACAGATTGAGAATTAAGAAAGGATGATAAAATTGCATGGATCAGGGCAAAGCAGATTTTTTAAAGCAGGAAAAAAATCCACATCTCCTTTGCCTTCTTTTCCTCCCTCCAAGCAAACCTGCCTATACAAACCAAAGACTAAAACCCAAAAAGCAGAATGGCATTCCACCAAGTGTTAAACAGTTTGCAAAGGTGATTAAACTCTATGTTACAGTTTATGTCAATATTGGACAGCCTTCACAACACTTAACCTATTCATTCCAACTATTTCCACATGTGGAAGAAAGCAGGGATATCAGTGGAGAAGTGGGCTCGAAAAAGTCAAGATGAGGGCTGTGACCATGTGATGGAAGTCCTGCCTCCTTTTACATGTGTTGCAGGCATGACACATCAAAAAAAGATGCAGGGCTTCCATCACATGATCATAGCCATCATTTTGGCTTTCTAAATCTCCCCTGGAAGAAAGACTGGATTCTCCAAAGCCAGAAAGTGCAAAAAGATCTGTTGAATCTCTAGATGATGTTTGAATCTCTCAAAAAGGATTTACACACATTTCAGCTGATGCCTCAAACCAGTCTTAACATTTGATCTGAAGGATTGATTTGATCCAATCTCCTTTGACCCAAACAACCCTTTTGAAAATTCATACACACCTAATGCTTATTTTATGTTCAGATTGGGATACAAAGTAGGGAAAGTGGCAGGTGGGAAAAGTGTAATAGTCCTCTGAAAATGTCTCTTTTCCTTCTATTTTTCCCCATGGCTAGAAGAAAGGAAGCCAGATAAAAGATGTGTTGGTGGAAAAACAGAAGGAAGAGAAGGGTCTAGGTTTGTGGCAAACACCTTAACTAGTTCATAACTCAGTGTATTGTGTGATCCAGAAAACTGAGTTAATTCAATAAACCATGGTAAGTTAATAATGGTTAGGGTGTTGTGGTTTGTTAACCATGGTTTATCAAATTAACTCAGTGTTCTTTTTTTAGTTTTCTTTAACATTTATTTTAGTAGTTTACAAAGAACAGAATCAAGGAAAAATCAGAAAAGTAGGAAAAGTAGGAAATATAAAAAGAAAATAGAAAATAAATAAATACAAGCAAAATAAGATTAAATAAAAAATTCAAAGTAACATTAGATTAGTGTTGCATATTAAAATATCTTGTATCAAGACTTATTAAAGACTTATTAAAGTCAAGTTGATACTCAGTAACTAAAAACAATAGTTAATATAATATAAATCATAGGTCCAAATAAAGACCTAATTAACAAAGATTTCTGTCTAAGAATTATATCCTTATTTAATGAATCAACCAATATATTAAAGCCTTATGTTAAGTGAAATCCAGCCTTTCGATGCAATACAAGGCCAATGTATTTTCAATAAAGTTTTGATCCCTAAATGATTTCCAAGTTGAATTAAATTCTGTTCTTCAGTATGAGGTTACTTTTTACACTGATGGATACTTCCTAAGTTTAGTTTGCCATTCTTCTATAGAGGGAATTATAAGTGATTTTCAGTAATAGCCAAGAAATTACAATATGCAAAGACAATTAGGTTTACTCTGTTTCTGGGAACACACAATACATTGTACTATAAACTCATTTGGACTGGGTTTGTCACAATATGACAAGCTAAGCTATGATGTGTTTGGTTAATTATGGTGGAGAGGTTTCTGTGAATTCAGTCTGTATCTCTTCAGTGGTGATGTTCTTCCCCTCCTCCATTAGCCTCATTCCACATTTTGATTCCCAGATAGCTTTGGCTGTTTGTCTCGTATCTATCTCCCATATGGTTCTTGACTCAATCTGGCCTTGCTTTGAACAATTCCTTGATTTATTTCTTGACTCAGCTGAATGGTACCTTGAAGCTGGCTTTTCTCAATTTCTGCTCTGGCTGCAAAGACAATCAAACAGGTTTATGTCCTTGCTTCTGACAACTGCTTTCGGCTGCAGAATCATAACTTTTTAAATGTTAACCACCACTCAAGAATGGAAATAGCCAGAGAAAAATACCCACTGCCATCAGGCAATTCTTTGCTGGCACCCCATCCCCATCCTCAGTCCTTGTACGAAGGAGCAACATGCTAATGTTTTAACCTCCTGCAACTGCTGTGTGTTCCAGAGCTGCATTAAGCAGCTTATACTGTACAAATAGTGAAGGAGAAAGAACACAAGAAACCATGAAGCACTGCCATCATTCATCTTAGTAGGGTTGTAGATTTAGCAATGTTAAGCCTGGAGGGCTGGAGCCAGTAGAACCAGTGGGATGCCCACCTCAGAAGCTGGTAATCTTTTGTTGTGGCAGACAACACTGCAGTGACCTGTAAGCCCTTACCCTTTTAGTGTCCCCACAATACGGTACTAATCTTTCTTCTTGTTGATGCTGTTCAGGAAAGCTGTGCCAAGGAGCCAAATAGCTGGTTCCCAAAGAGTTGGAAAGCCAGATTTTTGGCTATTCATTCAATCATGGCCACAGGGCTATTGAAATCTGCCCAAATTATCAGGTGCTGTGACTGGCCCTGAACATTATAATTTGTATTTCTTTTAAAAAATGGAAGTGAAAAAGGTCTAGGATATTGGCTGGGGTCTAAGAGATCTGCTTCTTAGCAAAAAAAACAAGCAGAAATTGTGATGAAATATTTGTTTTGAAGCTACTGAATATAAAGGAAAAGACAGAGTATGTATACATACATTCCTAGCGAAATTTGTACTTTTCGGAATTGTTTGTTTATTAGATCTATGGTTAATTTGATAGTTAAGTGCCACTGAGTTGGGCTCAATTTGTACAGCATCTTTTCTCCAGGAGCTCAATGCAGTATCAATATATATTGTAGAATCAGATGCTTTCATCTTTTGTGCCTCCATAGATACCTCTGATAGTGCCTCCTTCTCTATTTTCCCCTTCCAAAACAAATTTGTGGGGTTGGGCTGAGGGATAGCCTAAAGTCAGCCTGTGAGTTTACATGACTGTGGATCAACTTGTCCAATACCTCATACGTATGAAAAAAATCAACCATTGTACAAACTTCCATATATTAGACAAAACTGTGCACAAATGCATTTTTAATAGAAAAATGTTTCCCCAAACTGTGTCTACTAGACAAGGTTTGCAAAGAAATGCATACAATATATATCTAATCATGTGAACTATTTTTGCCAAATTCATAAACAACTGGCTGAAAGTTAACTTGCAGTCAATAAGATAAGGAAAATGGGCAACATTAAAATGAGCAGAATTGCCCATCCCCTTATATATAATGTTCTGCTATATGGTTTAAGATCTTTATAATTACGCAGGCTTCTAAATAAATAACATATATTGCGACAATCTTTGCTATGACTTAGCTTTTCTTCTACCACACAGGAAAGTTAAGAGTATATACAGATTGATTATGTGCCATCAACTCAGTGCTGACTCTTAGTGACCACATAAACAGATTTTTTTTCGATGTTCTTCTGTCCTTAACTGGTCCTTCAGGTCTTCCAGTGATTACTTAAGGATAACTGTAGGATGAGACACATGCAGCTTGTTTAATTGCTCAGTAAAATTTAATTTCATAACTTTTGAAAATAGAGGAATAAATGTATATTATGACCTTCAATGCTTTATAACTCCATAAAGTTTACTAGGTGTGTTAGAGCCATAATATCTACACAAGTAGTTTTGGGATGGAGAATAACTCTGAATTGACTTTCACCCTTATTTATTATACAGAATATGTGCTATATGTGGCATACATGCAACCAAGTTTTAAAAGTTGCCAACAAATAACATTTTTTAAGGTGAATTAAAAAAAATTAAATATATGAGCAGTAATAAAACTGTACTTATTATTTTAATTTTAATTTGATTAAATTAAATCAATTTTTTTGCCTTGCCTCAGCCTTTTACTTTTTAGGGTGTGTCGCTACCAAATGTAGTTCCTCCTACCCCTGGGGGGTCCACAGGGGGCTAAAAGAAGTCAAGTTTTTTTAAAAAATAATTTTAATATTTTTTAAATAATTTTATTGAAGTTTTTAATAAACTAGAAGAAAAAGGATAAAGAAAAGTGCAGAAAGTGCAGAAAAAAGAAATTCAAAAGGAAAAGAAAAATACAGAAGAGAAAAGAAAAGAAAAAGAAAAAGGCAACAAAAACAATAATAAAAAAGTGGCTTCCAACCTTCATCACACTGAGCATAAGCTAATATAGTAACTTGTCACCCTCTTCTAAAGTTACAAATAATAATAATAAAAAATTCTCCCCATAGCCTAACTTTTATCTATACCCAATCCAGAAATCATCATCTTTTCAGTCCTGGTACAGCAAAAAGCAAAATGTTTTTCAGATCTTACCCAAAAGTTCCAAATCTCTATGTTCTCTCAATCCGTTTAAAACTTTCTTAAATCAAAATTCTTTTTTTTTCTTGCTTTTTGCCAATTGTATATTATTTTAAATTCTTAAGTCTGTTTAAAATTTCTTAAATCCAAAGAAGAGGGTAAAACTCACCAGGTGTCAAATTAAGCTCACCATTTTGAAGGTCTGTAATATCCATAAAGTGGTTGAACTGAACATTTCCGAACATGATTAGAAAGTGAGTTTGTCTGGCTTAATGTCCTTATGAAAGGCTCCGTTGCTGCTGAAAGCAAAAGTGTCATCTTCCTCGGCTCCTGATGCTGAAACCCATGGGAAATCACTGTTTTATGGTCTCCTTCTGAGGAGCCGCCATTCAGTGCACTTGTGGACAATCTCCTCTCCTTCTCTGGAGAGCTTCAAAGGACTGGTCTACTCACCCGTCTTTTGCTCTACACAGTGGTCATTGTCTCCGCTAATTCAGGGAGACATCATCACTCAGCCACAACTCACAGCAGAAGCCTATTTTCTGATTTCATTCTTCAAAAGTCTCCTTCAGTATTTTTTTTTGTCATAACATTTTGCATCATCTTACAGGCCTGTATATCTTTCCCCTACCTAAAATCTTTAGTCCCTTCTAATGTCCAGTTTTTGAAATCATAAAATTACTTATCTATGTTATGTCTTGTAAAAACTATTTCACATGAGAAGCTGTTTGTATTTTATAATTAATTCCGAAATGTTATTGTAAAAGTTTCATATTTTAATTTTATCTTAGTCCATCTATAACTTTCTAAGATCAAAATCTTATTTAGCTTTTTGCTGTTTATTTCAGATTCTTCAAATTCTTACACTTATTATTAAAATTTTCTTTCATTCAGGATTGAAGGCAGACTCACCCGGCATTTTCACACTTGTCATTCTGAAGGTCTCTAATAGCTTAGAAGTAATTAATGAGCAATTTCCAAAAGTGATTAGAAGGTAAGGTTTGCAAACTTAGTGTTCTTTAAAAGTCTCTGCCGGACTTGTGAGCAAGATGGCTAATCCTATCATCTCTCAGCACTCAAACCCATGGAAAACTGCTGTCCTGCAGTTTCCTCATGAGGAGCAGCTGTCCAGAGTAAATACAGACAATCTCCCATCCTCTCCTCATCCGGAGCAGTTCCAAGGAACTGGTGTACTCACTGGTTCCTTAGTCTTTGCCATGGTCATTGCCTCCACTTTTGTAGAGCCATCTTCAGTTCACCATACCTCCCATAGAAGCCGTCCTTTTTTAGGGAAGGTTATTGAGAAGGTGGTTGGCACTCAGCTACAGAGGTCCCTGGATAAAGAGGATTATCTGGACCCTTTTCAGTCTGGGTTCAGGTGGGGGTACAGAACTGAAAGAACATTGGTCGCACTGGTAGATGACCTTTGGAAAGGCCAGGATGGGGGTGGTACAGCCATTCTGGCCCTCCTGGAGCTCTCAGTGGATTTTGATACCATTGACCATGGTATCCTTCTGGACTGGCTTCAGGGATTGGGGGTGGGAGGCACTGTTTTGCAGTAGTTCTCCTCCTTTCTCCATGGCCAGTTCCAGTCAGTGTTGGTGGGGGAGGAGAGGTTGAGCCCTAGGTGCAGAGGGCTAAAGGCATTGGTGAGGCATGCAATTCAGGGGGGCCAAATTCATAAAGGCTGAGAAACTTTAGGTTTATTTTTAAAGTCAGTGTAGATAAATGATAGGTGTCACTTCTTACAGGTAATAAGTGGTCCTCCAATATCTACCTTCATCTGATATGCCAGAAAGATTGGGGGTGGGGTAACAGAGAAGGAAAGAAGAGGCCATGAAGATTGAATGACTCAGTTTGGGGGGCTACTTTATGAAGAAATAAGTAATTCACTGGTTTTGTAAAGAAATGCAGAGAAAGTCACTGAAAAATGATTCCCAGATTTGAAGAATGAGCCAGGAGAAGCTAAATTTATATGGTGTAGAAAAAGAGAAAGCACAACTGGATAAGACACGAGGAATCTATAAATGCCTTCATAGTAACAATATATAAATGTTAGTAGTATCAAATCATTCAGAAAGGTGTGATGGAACACACCACAGAATCTATTGAAAAGTACTACAAATCAAGTGATAGCTCTAAATTTGATGATCATGGAGTGTCCAAAATTCTGACATTCTTTGAAGTCAAGACAGATTCTTTTGTCCTTTCTTTTGTTGCAGTTTCTTTGGTTCTGTGAACAGAAGATATAACCATATAATGGAACTTTCTTATTAATATAAAATGGGTCCTTATCTTATAAAAACACAACCTGGGATTGCAGTATGCATGGGGGGATTCATGTTGAAGTGGGTGATAGCCGCAATGCCCATTTTGCTTTCTTTTCTTATGAAAGTCAGAGATAGGAGTTCAGTACAGAGAGGCTTGTTTCAAATAAATTCAAAAAGAGCTACTTTAAAGCTGCACAAGCTTAAAACATTACATTAGACCAAGCAATTTATATCAAGTATCATGAAATGAAGGGGAAACTTTGAAGGGAAAGAGGGTGAGTTTCAGGGATGAGATTGTAATCACAAGCTGTTGCAAACCATGTGTTTCAAACTGTGGCATAATAAATTATTTCCAGTCAGTGCTAGGATTTATTTATTTATTTGATTTATATCCTGGTATAAGGTGGCTTGCAGAGCACACCCTTCTCCATTTTTTCCCCTCACAGCAACAGCCTTGTAGCAGGGGTGGGGACAATAAATTCAAGATGGCAGTCACAACTGTGGTATTGTGGCTGCTGTCTTGCCTGTTACACACATACACACACGTACATCGCCGCTTGTAGATTAAGTTGTGCTGAGTAAAGATGACCAGCTTACATCCAGCCAGTGATGTTCCATAGTTTTTTTGTTATACTTTTGTCCTTTTTAATTTCAGAAGATAAAATATTGATCAGTGGACAAAGAAAATTATTAAAGTTATACAATTAATGCCCAGTATAACATTAATAAAGGTTGACCATACCAGACAAAGTATATTATTTTTACGCTATGAAAATGAGTATAAATTTCCACTGTGCTGTTATTTATAAATACTAAAAAGAAGAAAAAGAAAAAAAGGGAAAAAATCTTACTAAAAACAGTACAGAGAAGTATTTGATTTCTGACTTCCTCTTTCTTTGTACTCCAACCAATTTATATTATAAACACTAAGAAGGAAGGAAAAAAAGGAAAAGGAAAAGCCCTACTAAAATAGTGTAGATACATATTTCATTTCTAACTTCACTTCTGTAATTGAAAGTGCATTTGAATCTGGATCTGCATGGTCTTAGTCCTCCAGCATCCTTCATTGGCTCATATTCTTGGGCAACTCCTTCAGCCTCACAGGAAGACCAGCCCTGATGCCTGACTCAGGTGCATAGATCTGTAAGCTCTCTCTCTTTTAATTATGCATAATAGAGCCATCATGGGCATGTGGGCAGTTAAAATGGTGAGCAGCTTGCCACCACCTGAACTTATTACAGGGCTGTCATTGCTTCCTGCTATAACTGCTAGTAAGGAAGCCTACTGGAGAGGGAATACATAGATACTGAATGAAGCTCCAGAGGACACTATAAGGACTTCTGAATCCTTCTCTTCAGTGGGATTAATTGAGAGTAAGCACTTAGAAGTTCCACAGCATTATTTTTAAATGTGTGACTGGAAATATAATATGGAAAACAGTTCATCTTTATTTAGATAATGGTGGCTATAAACTTATTTAGAAAAGTCTATTGTTTACCTCCCTAAACTCCAAAGATATTGCTGCAAGGAGTTGCTAAAAAGAGTTGCTTTGCCGTTTCATTATTTGGGAGCTGAAAAGATTATTTATTTTGCCATGGATCGAAATTCTGGAAGGCTTCCTGCAATTTCTGCTTGCTGCTTGTGTTTTCAGCTAGAGCCCCAGCTATGGAAGAAGGGATTAATTAGATGGGCAAAGAGGAGAGGACTGCCAGTGGTGGAGAAAGCCAGGGGAAAAAATAGGCTTTCTGTAAGAAGGGAACTAAGGTATGAGATACAGAAAATCAGGAGTGGCTCTTACTTTCCTTTTGGTGGGAGAGAATCATCTAGCTGTTGTGGGAAGTTAAAAAAAGGTAACCAAGAAGGAGGGACATCATTGGGTTGAAGAGTACATGTATTGCAAGGAAGAGTTCCTCTCCCTACTTCAGATACAGCTAATATTTTACTTTGGGAGTAGGGTATCAGGTTTGGATGCTTGCCTTCAACAGCTGACAGTAATGAAGGATTACCAGTTATTTTAGCTGAAACTGCCAATTGTAATGAAGGATTACAGGAAGCTGGAAGACAGATGTGACTGAGAACAGATTAGGGCTCTGAAGGAACAAAAAAGAGTAAAAACCCATTAAAGATACAATGAGAAAGAATAGGATGAATTTCTATCCCTTCTTTTCATTCCTCTGTACCATTTCCAGAAAGGATTTTCAAAATTCATTACACTGACTCTAAAAACTTGGATTCCTATGTAAGGGTTTTAACAGAGATGAATGACTGGGGATTCAGGAGGAATGGCTGAAGTGTGGCTTGTATTGCCTCCCACAATTTGATGCCTGAGGCAATTTCCCCACTGCCTAGTCATTGTGTTGATCTTGAATTCAACCAAAGTTTGAGATTCAGGCTTCTAGCAAGGGTTATTTCTTCATAAATCCATCAGCATTCCACTGATCATTCCAAAATGAGGTTCACTGGAAGAGTGCCGGACAAGGGGGAACATTCAACTGGGCAGCTAACCAAGAAAGCCAGCTGCTAATTTGGGCCTTTTATTTGAAACCCTTCCTTCAGCCTAGATCAAGCTACTAAAACAGTTCTATGCATCTCATCCACAAAGTAGGATCTACTAATTTCAGTGAGCTTTATTTCCAAACAAGTTAAAGAAATACAAAGAATATTATAAAAGAATATATTGAAGAAGATGGATTCTTACTTGGATCTAATTTAATATGGCTCTTCTTGTGTTCTTATAACATTTTTTAAATACCTGGGGGTGGGGGAGCTCCATTTCATTTCTCCAAAATAACATTTCAGCATAGCTAGATAACTGGTAAACTATAACCCGCCCAGTGGTTTGTGCCTGGAGTTTGCAACAGTAGCTACCCTGGAAGAAATTCAAAAGCAATTTTCCTAAATGCACAGAAAAAATATAAGTCATACATATGTAACTGCATTGCAAATATATAACACTATGGCTAAGTAAATTACATTTGAAGGAACCCCACTGTGGGGAACAGCATTCCTTATGCAACTGCAATAGTGCTGTTGATTGAAGATCATGCAAAAGTTCAATATGAATTTGCAGATAGCATTGAAAAGCTTGTAAGGACTGGAATGATGTCCAGTTAGGAATGTCAGGGGAATGTCAGGGGAAAAAAAAAAGAATAACCATGCATTTCTTCTCAAGCAGCGTGCCATCTGCTGCCTAATTCCTTCCTGGAGCTTGCAATTTATTCTTCTTCCCTTTTGTGTAGAAACAAATGTCATATTCATTTCCCCTCATGGTGGACAAAGGGAAAAAGTGAACATTTGGACCAGGGAAATGAAGGACAGAGACGATGGCTGGGGCAGCATTGTTGGAAATAAAGAAGTCATCTCAAGTTATTGTATAACAACCCAAAATGAAGTTCCACCATGTGCCTTGCCAAGAAAAATGACACAATCCACAAAAATGGAATCTGCTGTGACATGGACAGGCTCAAAATATTCCTCAGCTTAAATATCAGGAACAACCTTGTTTTTATCTGGAACTCTTCCACATGAAAATGAGTATATCTGCAAACTCTGTACATAACAATGTATATTGGGCAAAGTTACTTTAAGAAAAGCATACATTAAGGGCACTGGTGTACAAAGAAGAACGTAACAGGGAAAGTCACGTCCAAGTATGCCTGTGTTAGAGAAAGCTGAGTACAAAATGCCCTTTTTAAGAACGCTTCTTTTTTTTTTCCTCCTTTTCCTTTTTTCTTTATTATTCTTTTTTTGGGGGGGGTAATTAATTCTCATTAAATTTGCTGATCTATTTTTTATTAACATGTATGTGTGTGTGTGTATACACACTGAGTAACAATACAAGGAAGACTAATATTAAGTAATCAGCTTAAGACTGAAACCTCTAGTAAATAATAAATATTTTGATGTGAGTTCTAGTGGTTATTTTTCAATGTTATACTCAACTTTGGATAAAAAAGCCACATAATTTTATGCTTGTAATATTGACATACTAAATTGTAATTAACTTTGATAGAATATTTTTTTCTTTCTCTTCTCAATATTCTAAGCTATCTAAATAATAGAAATGTTAATAATTTTCAATCATATTATACAAACATCAATGTACTGAAACAACACTAAGTATTAAGATTTATAACAACGTAATAAAAAGGAAAACAAGGGGAAAAATGCCCTTCTTAGGAAAAGATGTGTTTGACTTTAAATTCCTTGAATTTGCAGCCATCAGAGCTAACTTTGGGAGTTCGTGTCCAAAACATCTGGAGCATACAAAGTAACAGAAGCAGAATAATACCTGAATACATGCCCTAGGCCAGTGTTTCTCAACTTTGGCAACTTTAAGCTGTCTGGACTTCAACTTCCAGAATAGCTGGCTCGGGAATTCTGGGAGTTGAAATCCACACAGCTTAAAGTTACCAAGGTTGAGAAACTACGGTCCTAGGCTATCAGGTCTCTGGGGTTCTGCTTCATCTTTTAAGGAGGGCAGTTGACACTTGGGTTGTGACACTTGGGTCCCTAAGTATTAAGTGTTACGAGTTTGCTGAAGTCATTATGTAGAAGGTTGAACTTGTGTGTAAGGTTTCCTTGGGTAGAAACCAATGAGGACAGCATCATGTAAGCTCAGCCACCTGATAATTCAGATCAGTAAAATAATTGGCATTCTGTCTGTTTTTGGATTCTTCTATGTCTGTAATGAACTGTTTAAAAATAGCATTATGTGAGAAGCATTCTGAGGAGTGCTGGAAGAAGATTGAGAGTAAGTGGATTTTACCAGGATCTGGCAATCAGTGCAAATAGGAGAATGTTAAACAGATGTTTGCACAAACTTATAGCCATGCTTGGGAAGGTCACCCTTGAGGCACTTAAAACCAGTTTATTCCTAATAGCAAATGTGCTATTCCATGGACAGAAGTGTCCTCCTGCCAATCTTCTTTGCTCCATTGGCTGCTATCCTGAAGTGGAGAACTGTATTGTAGGATGGCTTTGTGTGTATATCCATTTGTCTAAGAAAACATGTAAATCAGACTCATAATCAACTGCTTTATCTGGGCCCAATCCTTCTTAAATGTTAGAAAATATCTGTAAGGTGCCAATTTATATTTGAAAGCCTCACAGTTCCCAGAAGCTCAGAAGCCCTTTTCTGCTGAGTTGCATAGATGCTGTAGTGATGGAATAATTGAGATGATAGCTAGAGAGACATTGGTGGAATACTTGGGGTAAATTTAATCAAAGATGGGTTTGAGCTTTTTAAAGACTTTTCTATCTGCACTGCAAGTATACAAAGTAATCTAAAGGATAGTTTATTACATCAGGCCTTCAAGAAGAAAAAGGGAACACCAGCAGAAGCTGTGAAGGAGGAAAAAAGTCTGTACAAGAAAGTGCTCCAAAAAGGCAGAGTGAGAGAAAGAGATTATACACAGAGATTTTTTTTGGGGGGGGGGGGCAGGCCATGCAAATGATGAAACAAGCCATGTGTTACTCTGAAGGGGTCTCTGCCCCTTTTATATATGCATCATGATGTCACATGCCCATATATAACAAGGGGAGCTTATTTATTATTAATTTATTCATTTATTTAGTAAATTTATAGGCTGCTAATGTCATAGACATGACTCTGGGTGGTTTACAATTAAAGAATAAAAACAATAAAAAGCAACCAGAATTTAAAACAACAAAAATAACATAAAAATAGCAGCTGAGAAGACTCACAAACACTCAAACAAGCCATGACACAGGTTTATCCTTGCTATCAGGGCCCCAGGCTCGGTGGCAAAGGCAGGTTTTCAATGCCTTGCAAAAGGCTAGCAGAGTTGGGGCAAGTCTAAGTTCTGTTTGTATTGTGATGCTTGTTTCTATTTATTTTTATTTATTAAATTTCTCCCCCGCCCATCTCCCCCCAGTGGGGGAACTCTGGGCGACTCACACAAAACATTAAAACCATAAGTATATATAGATACATAAAACATCAATTTAAAAACATTACTAAAAAAGGAAAAGGAGAGTCCAAGAAGATGAAGAATCTGGGGCTGAAGACAGCAGGCCTCTATGGGGCTAGCCATCCCCATGCTTGAAGTATTCCCTCCCCACCCCAGGCCAAGTGGCAGAATCAGGTCTTCAAAACCCTACGGAAGGCCAGGAGTGAGGGGGCCAATTGCACCTCCGCGGGCAGAATGTTGCAAAGAATGGGGGCTACTGGAGAGAAGGCCCGCCTTCTGGACCCCGCTAATCGGAGTTCTTTTACTGAGGGGGTCCAAAGCATGCCCTCTCTGTGTGATTGGGTGGGATGGGTTGAAGTCATAGGGGAGAGGCGGTCCCTTAGGTAACCTGATCCCATGCCATGTAGGGCGTTAAAGGTGGTAACCAACACCTTGAGTTGGACCTGGAAGCAAACTGGTACCCAATGCAGCTTGCGGAGCAGTGGTGTTACATGGGCTCTCCTTGGGGCTCCAAAAATAGCCCGCGTGGCTGCATTCTGGACCAGCTGTAGCTTCTGGATACTCTTCAAGGGTAGCCCCATGTAGAGCGCGTTGCAGTAGTCTATCTGGGAGATAACAAGGGCATGAGTGATTGTTCAAAGGGCATCCCGAACCAGGAAAGGGCGTAACTGATGCACAACCCAAAGTTGTGCAAAGGGCCTCCTTGCCATGGCTGCCACCTGCTCTTCAAGCAGGAGCCGTGAGTCTAGGAGGACCCCCAGATTACTCACTGGGTCTGTCTGGGGCAGTGCTACCCCATCCAGCACCAACAATGACAAAGTCCCAGATACAGAGGAGCCATTAACCCACAGCTACTCCATCTTACCAGGGTTCAGCTGAAGCCTGTTGTTCCCCATCCAGACCCTTACAGCCTCCAGGCACCGTGAAAGGGCGGTCATGGCATTACTTATTTCACCTGGGATGGAGATGTATAATTGAGTATCATCAGCATACTGATGGTACCTCATCCTGTGATGGTGGATGATCTCACCCACCAGTTTCATGTAGATGTTGAAAAGGAGCGGAGAGAGAACCAAACCCTGCAGCACCCAACAAAGGAGGGGCCCAGGATGGGACCTCTCGCTCCCTATCACCACCGATTGGGATCGGCCCTGAAGAAAGGAGGTGAACCAGCACAATACTGTGCCACCCACCCCCAATTCCCTGAGTCGTCCCAACAGGATACCGTGGTCGACGGTATTGAAAGCCGCTGAGAGATCAAGGAGAGCAAGGATGGTCGCACTTCCACCATCCTGCTCCCACCAGAGATCATCCATAAATGTGACCAATGCCCTACCCAGATAATGTGCTTCAGGAGAGAGGTCTCTAGTTTATTATAGCTGAGGTTAAAGTTGTCATTTGGAATTCTGCCTGGAAATGTACAGTGCCAGGGAAAATCTAGGTGAAGTAAAGGGAAGAAGTGCTTCTTCCCAACGCCATGGTGTTTTGTTTTGTTTTTCCCTGACTCACAACAGCATCAGAAGACAACATAGCATATGATTTCTTTGATGCAGACTTCTGGCCCCAGTAACATTTCAGCTGTAGGTTTACTTTAGGCAGCTTTCAGTTCTGGCCTAAACTGTATTCCATAAAAAAATAAGCTGAACTTGGTTCTTGGTTGATTAGACATCTCCACTATTTATCACACACAAATTGTACCTGATCATGATGGCATAGGACAACATATATATTTAGAGTGATTACATTGGTGTTCTCTCTTAATGCAATAGAAATTTATGTTATTCATTTAATCCACACCAATTTAATCGAGTTAAGCAAAAAGCTGAATCCCAGATTATGAACAAACTAGATCCATTCATTGATTTCAACAAGGTCATACCAAGCTTTAAGATTAAAATGCACATAGGGTAGTAGATTGCATTTTTAATGTATTTTTAGTCTCTGTTTCAAAGCCTGCTTCATCATTATCCATATCATGCATTTTCCTCTGTGTCATGCTAGCCTTGCCTCACTTTTGTTCTCTTGCAGAATTTTCCACCATTAAATTAATTCCAATTGCTACTGGGGGAAAAAAAAAAGCAATTTTTCTCCTATCTGGCCTTAGTAAAAAGAAATTTCATCTGGAAATAGGATATTGTTCATGAAATTCCAACTTTCTGATAAACACAGACCAGCATATGTGATACTTACAGAGGAAATCTGCTGATTTTGATCTTGCTGCTGCTAGCTTGCTTGCTTGCTTGCTTGCTTGCTTGCTTATTTATTTATTTATTTATTTATTTATTTATTTATTTATTTATTATATTTTAATTCTGCTTCTTATGCAGATGTATCTCAAAATGACTTACAGATTATAAAATACAATAACCAAAACAATGCTAAACAAATATCAACTCATACATTAAAAAAATAAACAAAAAAACTCTTTACCCAACATTTATGCAATGAAAGTTTGGATGAAGGTCTTCAGCAGTCATCTGAAAGATGTAGCTGATGAATTTCAGGAGGAAAGCATTTTAGAGTGCAGGGGCCACCACAGTGAAGGCATACAAAAAACAAACAAACAAAAAAAAACACCCTGCCAATTTTGACAAACGCAAGAGGATCTCCTTACCAATCTTGGTGACTGACCAGATCTATAGCTGGAAAAGTAATGTTTCAAGTATCCTGATTTCAGGTTATAAGGCCTTATAAGTTATAGGCAAAACCTTGAGCCTAGTTCAAGAGCTAACTGGCAGCCAGTACAGCTGCTTCATGAAAGGAACAATGCATGGACAACCCGACTGCAACATCCTGCACCATCTGCAACTTCTGAAGCAAACCCAAAGATAACCCCACAGAGTGCATTACTATATCTAAATGTGAGATAAATAGTGCATGAACAATGATAGCTAGGTGGTCACTAGCCAACTGAAGCAGGCAATCCTTCTGTCCACAGAGGTCACTTAGGGCTCCAATGTCATGGGTGAGTCTAGGAGCACCCCCAAGTTATCCACCTGGTTATTTCTGAGAAAGTGCAGCTCCATTTAGAATAGATAGATGTGCATTAGCTCCAAGATGCCCCTTTCCGAAACTTGGAGGAAAAGGAGCTAATCATAAATATTGAGCCCTAGGAATACTTTTTTACTCAACTTCCTATATTTTTGATGATGATTCTCTGATGCTCATACAAAACATTACGTCCCTGCATAATATAAGGAGATAAGGCTAGCTGCACCAATCTGGGATAATATTCAGGAGGAAGGAAAGAGAACAATCACCTGCAAAACAACCTATGTAGACTGAGGACAAAGTTTTGATGGGTCTGGTAATGATATGTTCACTACTACCCTATTATATGTCCAATAATGTTTTAGCTACCATCATCCATATCTCAAAAGATACATGATAGCCAGGATTCCAGAATCAATAACTGTTGTTTACAAAATCTGCAATTAGTGTTCTAAAACATGGAAAAGAAAATGGGAATTTATGCTGAGATAAATAGTCCATTGGGAATCAGCAATCTGCATGCAATATTGAACCATCTGCTAATTCTCCTTTGGCTTTACTTCCATCCTACCACTCTTATTGTATTCAGCAACCAACCTTCAAATCCATATTTGCGCCAGACATTCCAGGCTTTAAGTCTATTCATTTTATCATATTCTTTTTTAAATCAACAAATGTACAATCAATTCTCTTTATTACATTCATACATTTTCAAGGACTTGCTGAAGAGCAAAAATCTTGTCTGCACCCACCCCTTGCCCAATATAAAGCCATACTGCACTCCCCAAATTTTATTCATTGTCATCTTTTGTACATTTTCATTCAGAATTCTGCCAAATTCTTTCCCATGAGCTAATTCCTCTGTAGTTTTTGCATTAATTCTTAGTACCTTTCCTTTTGTATAGGGAAACAATAATGGCATTCTTCCAATCATCAGGTAGAGATGCAGTCTTCACACACAGGTTAAACAAGCCGTACAGCAACCATAAGCAAACCACATCCATATTATAACCTTTTTCCAGTTATGCTGTCAGCAATCAGCATCTTGTTATTTTTCAGCATTCCCCTAGAATGCATTACTTCCTTTTCATTTTTTTTCTTGAATATTTTCAGGAACATTTGGGCAGTTTTGGCATGCATGTGCATTCTGGGTTCCGGATTTCTCATCCATCCTTCCCTCTTCCTCATTTTGTTAAGGGGTGATGAATCTGCAGTGTATCAATCTGCAGCACTTTCCCTGATATTCTCCCTTTTGACTATGACATATAACATCACGCTCCAACCACAGCTCAGAGTGATATTCAATCAAAGGTACTGTAGGGATTGCAAAAGAGAGGCCAACCTGCTTCTGATTTACTTTAGAATTATTTGACTCTCTTTACTATTTGCCATTTTCCAAACCCTTGCCTGGGAATTATTTCTATTTTTTTTTTTAAATCCTGTAAATTTGAATGCCCCTGGGGGAGCAAGTACAGGTTGGTTTCCTGGGAACTTAATAAACCTCAATGGAAGTTTCCACAAAATGTAATTTAAGGAGCCAAGTCTACATTTTCTACCCATTTGTAAGATTCATCTCTTTTCAGTTATCCACGCCAGAAATACATCTATTCCTGAGCTATTAGGGCAAGGATATGAATTATACTTTAAACTCTGAATCTGTAATAGGAAGGGAGTTAACTCAGAGAGACAAGAATGAAAACTGCATGTCCCGTATGAATTAGCATATTTCTATATAATTAATGTACATGTCTTGATACAGTCACTCATACTAGGTAAATCCTTGCATTCTTGATACCTTAAACAACAGCCAAAATAATAAATAATAGTAGTAGAAAATAGCAACTTCTAATGGAGATGTAAAAAACAGAATGTCAACATTCTACTGTACTGGATTCCCAGATCTTCATTAACAGAAATACTTATTTATTTTTTTCCCCTATAAATGAGCTTTCCTCAACCTGGTACCTCCAGGTATGGTACAATAAATTCCCACTCCTCTCAGTCAGCACACCTCAGTAGCAATGCACATGCTTTTCATCTCTATATCCACAATTTATTCCTAGGAACAGATAACAAGTGATGTGAAGGTCTTTGCTTAATACAATGAAAAGTCACTTCCAGTCTGAACAGATCACATGGGTTGCTACTTTATTCAGCTGTATGACTGGAACAGTTAAAGTGATAGAGCAGATAAACTGTGGAATATGGTTTGGCAAGGCCAAACTTGATATCTTTGTTCAAATTTCAGGCTGAGCTGTTGAGCTCATGGATAATTTGTGGCAAGAAGTAACTGTTGTTCAGCATATTAACCTAGCCTGACTGTTATGAGGCTAAAACATGACTCTGAGCTCCCTGAAGAAAGAATGAGATACACTTGTGACAATGGAAACCAGTGTATTTTATTCCACAAACCTAAGGCTTTTTGTGGTTTGAAATACAACCCATGTGTTACAAAAAAAAAAAAAAAAGGAGAAGTTTGTGTTACCTGATGGAAAATAAATCTGGGGTTGGTTGGGAAAGGGTATCTTCATGAACCATGACTTTTGTTTTGGGATCACATGCACAAAATGGCTCTTTCGAACTCGGCAAGTTGTCAGAGCTGATCAAGGATCTGAATTCAGCTTACTTATCAAAGAACTCTGTCCATCACATCCTTGATCATTTTATTCTGCAGCGATTATTTATTGGGTTAATACTGTTAATACAGCAAACACGCATATTATTTATTTATTTATACATGCACAGTTTCAAAGGTCCACCCACATTTGCATTTACAACGCTTTAATATTCATCTTCATGGGAATAGGACCGGAGAACAGGGTTAACTTGCATCAATAGTACTTATTCTGCAATTCAGTCCAAGCTGGCAATATACCGACATGACGATAAAACTCCCAAAGGAACTGTAATACTAAAACAGGTAGTTTAATTAGTGCTAGGCTCCCATTTATAATTAGATTTCTGTTAGTTCAGTTGGAAGCTTGATTTCATAATAATGAAAAAAAAATCCTATGGGACTTTTTCCAGTAAATTAATACTGTGGACTTTGATGAACTGGTGCTTTTAATAGACTGTGGTATTTGAAAAGAATCTAAATCAAGGCAGGAGCATTGCTGTCCCATAAAAGTCAAGGCCACAAGGTAATAAATCTCTTTACAAGAAAGAAGAATAGGTCTTGGATGGAGTCCGAGAAAAGTGAACAACCCAGACTGTGGGAAAAAAAGAAAGATTTAATTTTCAGTAACAGGAAAGAGGCAACTGGAAGGAGATAGAAACTACCTTTTTTTAACATTCTCCCAAGTAGAATCAAGACTGTGTTTCACCAGCAGAAAAGGTGAGCAGAGGCCCATATTGTTAGGTAGATCTTCTGTGTGTCTGCATTATCTTTGCTGCCTTTATTTTAGTCTTCAGAATCCAGAACATCTAGAGAATCTGAGAAAAGATTATCTGTGTCTACGATTGCCAAGTAAAATTGTGGGTAGGTTTGGTCCAATTATGAAGAGGCAATTTTTTCAGCCCTTAGGAGGTCTTATGCATAGGCATGCTTCTTCCATCCTGCATATGGTCTGTGCTTTCCCGTCCACCTGTATGTTCAAGCTGGTCTTCCACCACTCCCACACCACACATTTCCCACCATCATCTCACTTTCATATGCTTCCAAAATAAAAAAGTAGAATCTTCTGTGAGTCCATCTTGATTCCTGATGACCCCTGGTGACTTCATGGGCACATCCATGTAGTTTATTTGGCAAACCTATTGCAGTGGTTTGCTATAACCTTCTTCCAGGGTAGTTTTTGAATTTCCAGTACAGCTATGGTATTTGCTGGTAATTTCCCACCCAAATACTAACTAGGCCCAACCCTGCTTAATTTTTTTGGTGAACTTCCACAAAATAGCTTGCATTTAAAATCCACACATGCATTTTTAGGATTAATCTGAAACATGTTTTATGTCAGCCTATTCCAATCCCTGACATTTAATGACAGATTCTTGGAGTAAGGAATAGGACTGGGAGGAATTACAGGTGGACTTGAAAGCTGGCTTGAAATAAAAATAGAAGCCCCAGAAGTGGCTTCTATACTGAACTGCAGAGTTTTCCAGGTAGAGAATACACTACAATATTGACAATGATTATCTATAACAGGACAATCCTGGGAATTACGATTTGGAATATAGAACACCAACAATTTGAGCTTGCATTAAACTTCTTCCCTTTCCCAAGTATCTATGGGCAGGATTTTTGGGCCAGTTCTCAATGGAGGCAACTTTGCCTTCTTTATATTAGCAAGATTGCGATCTATTAGTTTGGGAACTTAAGATGTCCCTGGTTGTATGTAGAAATAGAATAGAAGCAGTGTTGTAATATCAGATATATATTTTTTGTTATCCAAGGACTACCTCTGATTCTTTTGAACTTGGGCATGCTTCTGACCATAGGACCATGGTAGCTTGCATGGAGAAGTATGGATCTATAAAAACTAGATGTTTGCAGTTGCCTCCTGCTCTTGAGGATATCACAATGGGATAAACATGGTGAAAGGTGCTTTCTTTCATTTCAGGTGATTTTGTCTAACTAGCCCTATATTACATACTACTCTGACAGTGTCTCCTCAGGATCTCATTCAGAAAGAGGTCCCTATCACTCATCACACCTTGTTTTCCAATTTGAAAATGCCAGAGATTGAAACTGGACATTTCTGTATACAAAGATGAACTTATGGCCCTTTCTGATGATACCTTAAGCTTAATATATTTCAGATATTTGAAGTATTTATACATCAGTGATTATGAAAAGCATGGGATTGTACTCTTGACTTCCTTAGAAGGCCTTGTGGTTGTCCTGCACCCATAAATGTTCAGATTTTCTGCTATGGCACTTAACTTTTGAATCCATCTTTCCAGAAATAGAACACATATTTCACTTCTGTTACATTTCAGGTCAGGATTCTGCAGCTGAAATTTACTGACAAGTTGCTGAATAATTGTAAGGCAAATTTTCACCATTTCTCAGCCAAAGAACAAATAAAATAGGTGTGTTACCATGCTCCTTTATAGTTTAGAAAAGAAAAAGTTCCATTTGAATGAACTTACCTAGGTTGTCTTCTCTCTGAGCAGCTTCTGCTGCTGGCTCTTGAGAAATTGATTGTCAAATCATAGAGACTTCCCTGAAGAGCAATACAATACTCAGCATAATGATTCTTCAAGTCTTCTTTTATCAACAACTCTCTGCATTCAGCCAATAATCAGGAAGATGTCAGCTTTTCAGCTCTGAAATATTATCACAAGCTCAATTCAGATTGCTTCTTCTTGCTCAGGCTTACAGGAGTTTCCTCAAGTAACTTTTTTTTCCCAAGCCATGCTCCTATCCTCATTAAAGGCAAAATATTAATCCAATGAATTTTTTCAGTAACTTTCAAGCATATTTCCTTGTTTAACACGCTCAGGATGGATCACTGATGTAAACAGTTTAACATTTGTCAACTAAAAATTAGCAATTTAATTATGACTACTTTGGTTGGCATTTTTGTATGTAAAGACACTGCAGAGTTTACAATCAGATTTTTCTTTATAAATAAATAATAGCACCACTGACTTTTTCTCACTGTCCATTTATATATTTTTGTAAAATGAAACTTCTGGTTTGCTTATAAATGTAATTATGGAAGTGATTCCCATACATTTATCCAACTTTAACCTTTTATTCTACTATTTGGTTCTCTTGCTTTTTCTGTTGGTGACTGCAGAGGTAATGCTATTTAAACTCTGCAGCAATATCAAGTGTTCATCTCAATGAGTGAGTGTGTGTGTGCGCACACAGAGAATTCCTTTTTTGCAGTAAGCAGCATTATGCAAAGGACACAGGAAGATTAAGAAGTAGCGAGCAAAAGAAATTAAAGGCAGGAGATAAGAAAAAAGAAAAGAAAATCTAACTAAATTCAATTTATACCAATACCCATCACCGTTTCTACCCATACTTTTCTATCCATGCAAACAATCCTTGCTCCCATCACGTCCATACACCACTTCACACATTGCCTTTTGTCCTTGAAACTTCCCACCTCTCTGTTTTTCAGAATCTCATCAACTCCATTCAGCCATGACTTTCTTGGTCTGCCCCTTCCTCTTGACCCATACTTACTTTCTTCCTTCATATAATTTGTTTTGCAGTTGGATCCTCATTCATTCTCTCTATATGACCAAGGCACCTTCATACTGGTCAGTCACTTTGGGGTTAAATTCATTTAGCACCTGTTCTTTCTTGACTCAATCTCATCTTTTTTATCACACATGCTTCTCAAGCACCCCATTCCCGCTGCATTCAACTTTCATGTTTTTTTCTGACATACCCAATTCTCACTTTCTCATTTCCATATAACAAAATGGGTAGAAGCAGCTCTTATACATAAACTCTTATATAGTTTAGGTTTTGTTTTGTTTTTTTTGACAAACACACATTCCTAATGGTCATATATAGCCTATTTCCTTTCTAGCAGCAGTGGACCATTTTCAAATTTCTTCCTCCATTTTCCATCTTTAGGAAACATTTTATCAAATGACATTTGATAATCACTGGGGTTCTCAGCCAACAACATTGTATCATCTGTGTGCAAAACATATGTGCATTCACATTCCCAGCCAAGACATTCCTAAGCATTTTTCTATATTTATTCATAAATATATTTAAAGAACAAGGAGATATCATACATCCTTATCTAACTCCCTCCTTAATGTTGAGCACTTTCTATAAGCATTCCATTTATTCTCAGACATGCCATTCTTCAGCATTCAGCAACCAACCTTCAATTCCATATTTGTGCAAAATGTCCGTAATTTAAAACTAGATACTTCATCCTACACTTCTACATTGTATAATAAAGTTTCTTTTTCATATTCATATAGTAATCAATGACCTGATGAAGAGCAGAAATCTGGTCTACAAGTTCCTGTCCAACATAAATCTGCACTCCTAAAATTTTGCTGCTTGTCACTTTTTGGTTCATTCAGAAATCTGCCACACTTCTTTCCAGGCATGCTGAACAAACTAACAGCCTTGTAGTTTTTGCATTCACCCTTGTTGCCGTTCCCTTTGTATAAGGGAGGAATAACGTCGGTCAGGCACACATGCAGACTTTACATGCCACAATAAATAAATCACACAGCCAATCTATAAGCAACCTACATTTTAAAAGTTTCTCAGGTTACATTATCTAGTCCTTCAGATTTACCATTTTCAACAGACTCACATCTGTATGGCTTCCTCTTCCTCAATCCTAAAATACTCCTTTCAGCATTCCCTCCCTTCAATTTCATTTCAAACGATTCATCCCTTTTATTCTTCATTCCATTCACTCTGTTGGAAGCAACTCCTTTAGCCCTTTTCACCAACTTCAAAACAAATTTTTATTTCATCAAAATCACTCTGCATTTTCTCTGTCTCTTGCTCTCTTTGCCACAGTCTTGTTTTTTGTCAGTACATATTACATGGTATCTTTCATCCTATTTTTTTGCTACAATTATTTTCTTACATGCATTTTCATCATCTTCATCTTTGTACTAAGCCTCCTTTTTCATACTTTCCATTAATATAACTCCAAGTACTTCTGTGGCATCCTGTAACATGATTCTTTTCATTATGTTCCAAGCAAGTTCCACATCTTCTTTTCTTATATCTATTTTTCATTCATTCAGTTGGGATCTCTCTCTCTCTCTCTCTCTCACACACACACACACACACAAATACACATCTCATGTTTTGTATGGCTATGATCCCTAAAGTATCTGATGACTTAACTCTATGCTGAGAAGAATGAATAAATGGCAGTTATTTTTTCCTCAAAGCTTCTCCTATGTAATCCCATTTATACAATTACATAAAAGAGACTGAAAAATAGATTGTTCCTTTATAATTTCATCAAGGCTCATTAGATAGGTAGATTCAGACACTAGATTCTGATTGGCTGACTAAGGTTAGAACCTCAGACCTGGAATATTCTGTTTGATTGGTTAGAGTAACTGTCAACTATCCCTAAAGAGGCTGGCCTTTACTTTTCCTCTATATGCCGTAAAACTGAAGAACGTTCAGAACAGAAAGAAAGCAGAAAAGGAGAAAAGTGCAATCTGCCTTTCAACATTAGAGCAGATGACCCTGAAGGGCACTCTTCAATTCTTTTCTGACCTAAACTTTAAATGTGCTGAAACCCAAGAACTGATTCAAAGAGGTAATAAGTAACTAGTTTACAAAAATATAAGGGAAAAAAAAAACCCTTCTCAACGGTGAGTTCTGCAGAAGAGTGGAACACTCTATCTATGAAGGTGATGGGTTTTCCATCTATGGAAGCCTTTAAGAAGAGGTTGGGCAGCTATCTCTCAAGAATGCTTTAATTGGTTTTCCTGCACTTTACAGAGGATTGAATTGGGTGATCCTTGTAGTCCCTTCCAATTTCATTGTTCTATGATTCTATAGTTCAAGTTTAGCCAGCCTGGCTGTACTGATTTTATTTGAAATCTTTTTTCCCATTAAACTCATGTGCAAAAGTGCATAGTTACACAGCTACTCCTTGGGCTACAGGATGGGCATAACTGTTGTGAAGTTTCATATTTCTGGGCTTTGAGTAGGAAGATCCAAAATGTATCTCTTTCTAGTTTTCTTACAGCTGTGCGGAAGGGGAAAGCCCTTGGCAAAAAGGCTAAAATTCTTCAGTTGGACAGACCAGGCTGTGTCATGGTAGGATCTTTAGCATTGATCTTTAGCATTGATAAGTATCTTTCGCTTGAGGAAGCTGCCTGCCAGTGAGCTTTAAAGTTATGCAGCCCTTTGGATTTGATCGCCAATGATGCTTCATGTGCAGAGGTACAATGTAGCACTGGGCTATAACACCTTAAAGCTACTATGCCTTCTCTGGGGGTTGCACACCAAAGGGGATTCTGAAAAAGTTGTTTGCTCTCCCATGCACTTTGAAACACTTTTTCAAGATAGAACCCAAAGTGTTACAGTCAGTCCATATATCTGAGAACCCAGGTTTGCAAAAGCTAAGTTAGATGAATACATAAGCCCCATCAAGTTGCTATGTTTGCATATAGAACTGAAAATACAACAGCACTGAACAGTTTTTCCCCTCCAAGTCAAACTGCTAATATCAGGAATAGAATATGATGTATATATGAAGGCTTCCATGTGAGTTGAAGTCCGGAGAGTAGTTGCATGGCTAAAACACCAAAATATAATAAGCTATCTGTAAGAAGAACCAACCTGACTTAATATGAATCAATAAGCTTTTTTTTGTTTTTTTTTGTTTTTGCAACTTCAAGTCAGTCTGGACTCCTGGCAACTGCCTGGAGAAGTCCCTGCAGTTTTCTTGGAAAAGGTTTTCAGAAGTAGTTTGCCATTGCCTCCTCCCTCGGGCTGAGAGAGAGTGACTCGCCCAAGGTCACCAGTTGGCTTTTGCCTAAAGGCGGAACTAGAATTCATGGACTCCCAGTTTCTAGCCTTATCCACTACATCAAACTTGCTTTTTCATATTTTACAGTATGCTATTATGCATTAGAGATAACTGTACTATTCTGAGGCTTTCCCAGATTCAGAGTAAGATTATTGTCATGCTTTTTCTTTGAGCCTTTACTCAAACTTTACTTTAAAAGTTAGTATCACTGAAACTTCAGAGGGTTGGACTGGATGAACCCTATGCTCTGTTCCAATTTAATTATTCTGTAGAAGTTTGGGAAATGCAAAATATTATTTCACAGTGATATGCAGATTGTGTGTAACACATGAAAACACAAACTCAGTTGGTAAATATATCACTGCTACCACTAGTTTTTGCAAAATAGAAAGAAACTGGCACCTTTGCCCGTATCTCTGTACTGTGGAATACATAGCAACCTCCCAAAGATGTTCTTAAGAGTGCTTTCCAGACATGAATTTTATTATTCAATTATCTTCAATTGTCCACCTAATTTCATGGACAGTTGAGACATTGTCAACTTTCATTTATAAGCCTTCTGGGTTTTCCACTACTTCTCTCCTTAACAGAAAATCTGTTCAGGAAAGAGAAGCAGAATAGCTGCACAATGTCATTTGGTTGGTATCATTACACTCCATCAATCTGAAAGTCAGTCTGAGGATGGAGATTACTGGAATAATAATCTACTTATTTTGGGATCCTCTAAAAGAGATAAGATTCCTTTCTATCAGAAAAGCTGTTAGAAATGTGATTGTTGTGCCCCAAACCTGATTCACCTAAAGCAACCAAATCACTTCAAAGATACAACATAAATTTATTAAGCATGCAAACAACTCCAATGTACACTGAGATCCCAGCAAAGCATTGGCAGCTTGCTGAATAGCCCTGAGCACAAGCTGAACCACAGCTTATATACATTTGGCCTACTCATTACAAAGAAAGACAAAGAAAAAGGCAGACACAGGGTAAATTACAACATAACACTGAAATATTTTTGTTAAGCCCATCTGGGTGACCCTCTTATTATTTATCCCTTCCTACTAGGTCAGCATGCTTGCTGCAGAGGTATGGTCAGTGAATATAAACAAGCTGGTTTACTGGGCCGCCGGTTCCTGACTGTTTCCTTCCCCTGTGGCCACTCAGGGTCAATTCAGCTTTTTGTGAATGTTTTATTACAAGGACACTTTAAGCAGTTCACATGTATGGGGAGACATCTTATAAGGTTGCTGGTGAATGCAGCTCACATGTATGTGCAGGAGTTCCTTTTTACCACCATATGATGGAGCAAGAGCCAGGTTTTGGGCAGGGGGCTGTTCCATCCTGCTGAGACTCCTGTAGACTTAAAACCAAACAATAACGCTACCTTCCTTATTCTGGCCACAGCTCTGCTACTGGGTTAAACAAGGAACCCCCAATGAACTAAAGCATCACTGCTTTCAAAACTAAAATGGAGGATGAGGAAAAGTTTGTGCAGGAAGAAAGAGAGCACTAGATGTGACGGGATGACAAACCTCTAGAACTACCAGCAAGTGTGGTCTTAGCCATGTTGGATGGGAATCCTGGGAGTTGTCATGCTAGCACATCAGGAATGCATTAGGGAAACATAGGCATTTTCAGTTCTGTCCTGGACATTTCTGGTTCTTTACTGAGAATTCATGAAACTGATTTGAGGAGAAGCGCTTTATTGCAACTATATGCTCCTAGCCTATTTTGTTTTGCTTACAACTTCAAATCTGATAGCCACTTTCTTCAGAAACAGGCTCAATCATTGGGAGAACTGCATGTCCCATATCCCTGGACTTTGTATCTTCAAGGCATTTCAAGTAGCACATCAGCACAAAAGCAAAGAAATCAGAGAAGGATGAGCCTCCCTCCTTTCTCTTTCCAACATCTTGCAGCTTTTCCTGCTGCCATTGCTGCCTCCAAAGTAAAGGGAGGGATGGGAACCTATATGCATATTGGGGAGACTTGATGATGAGGAAGACTGCTGGGAATGAGGAGACAACATTTTCTCAATCCTTGGATGGATGCAAAGTTTTTTTTCATTTTGCAATGGGGATCCTAAATTATTTCCATGTTAAACCATCAAACATATTTAGAGATCTCCTTACTCATCTCCAGTCCTCTGTTCATCTGAGGCAAGGTAAGCAGAAAAGAAAATAGTCTGGAAGCTTCTCTGTTCCTTATGGACTGCAGTTGAAAAGACAGTTACTTCTTCAGGACTTTGTAACACGAAATAGATGTATCCTGTCATTGGAAAAACATCAGCATAAACATAAACGTAAGTATTATTATTATTATCCTTTTTTGGGTCTGTGATCTGTAATAAAGGATGATGATGATGATGATGATGATGATGATGATGATGATGATGATGATAGCAATATCCTGCATACATGCCATATAAAGCTTCAGAAAACTTGTTTATGGCTGGGGTAGGTGGGGAGAAGAGGCAAAAATGCATCAACATTTCAAAGAACCTTTTCCATTTCTGCTGAACATTCAGAGTTTCATTCCTTGCTGAATGAAATTGGAGTGACACTAGTAATATTTTTTAAAAGGGCCCCCATTCTCATATGTTAAGACAATCTCCATTCTTTTCTTCCATGTTGTGTGAGAACTGAATCAGAGTGGGCTGTTTCTTGTATAGTGCCCACAAATGCTATAGTGGTAAATGATGAAGTATAGAAAGTCATCAAAACATTCCTCAAAGACATGGCCTCCAAGAATGGTACCAGAAATATAGCCAGCTTGGTTGTCTTTGAGTGCAGAGATCTGAGTTCATATTCTGGATTCACCGAGACATCTACCAAGAGAGCAAAGTCACTGATCTACTAAATCCACTAAACCTTCCCTCATAGGTGGCCATCCAGCCCTGCTAGGAGGAGTCTATGACTATTCTAAACAGACTGTTCCACTGCTTAACAGCCAGCCTTACTCATAGGAAATTACTCCTAATATTTTTGCCTTAATGTCAACCCATTGTTACTTTTCTTGTTCTTGGCTTTAATAGAGAACAAGTCCAAGCACTTTGCATATGATATATCTTTCATTTCTTCCCCCTCAGCTCCTTTAACCATTTCTCATAAGGCTGGGTTTCCAGAATCTTTATCATCCTGGTAGCTCTTTTCCGAATCTGCTCCAGCTTGTCCATGACTTCTTTAAAATATGGTGCCCAGAACTGAATGCCACAGTATTCTATGTGCTATCTAATCAGGAAAGAATAAAAGAATAATCTTCTGTGTTCTGACCATACCTTACAGATAAAACTTTACAATGCTTCTATTAATGCATCCCAGGATTGCACTGAGTTTTGTAGCTGCTGCATCACAGTGCTTGCTCATGGTCAGCTGGTAGGTCCACTAATACTGCTAGATCCTTCTCACACCCAGAGCCATCAAGCTACAACTTCCCAATCTTGTATCTATGAATTTGACTTTTCCTACCCAGTTGCAGGACCTTTTACTTGTCACAGCTGAACATTATTCTGTTGGATGTGGCCCAATGTTCAAACCTTTCGAGGTTCTTGTATTTTATGATGGGTATTTCAAGAGTAGGAAAGTTCTGAGACTGGTAGATGGATTTCTGAAACCAAGTTGTAAGAGCCATCATAAAATGCTGCTAGACAAAAGCTTGCCTATTTTGCAAAATGACTGCCATGATCCTCAGAAATGTGGCCTCCAAAAAGGATCCAGAAGTATGGGCAACATGCTTGTTCTAGAGTGTACAGACCTGAATTCATATTCAGAAGGCAAACTGGAGATGTTTGGTCCTTTGTTTCCCCCTTCTAAGCAGGGGACACGTTTTCAAACAAAATACTGAGCTGTGGCCATCCACCATTTTTATTTTGTAAGAGCACCTCTGAGACCTATGTGGTGCCCAAAGACATCCATGTAAATAAAACTATTAAGGCAGGGATGACCACTTTTTCTGTAGAAAATCTGCCAGAAAAGGACTCTAGAGAACTACTTATTGAATAGATTCCTCTGTGCTGTGAAACTGGAAATTTACTAAATATCTCTAAACACACAGGATAGGAAATGTACAGTTTGAATACCTCCTATAAAAATTGCCAACATTTTTCCCCATTATCATAACTGTGAATTTTTATTGCATACCTATGCCAGGAAACATTTTCTTGCTAATTTTCTCCTTCACCTGCAGGTCTTATGGGCCTAGAAGCCTTGCCAGAAAAAAACTGGCAACTCTACAAAAATAACAAATGGTGCTTGATATTGTTCACATTAACAGTCCTGAGGACAGACAATAGTACACCAAGACCCTGGAGGCCCTTTAGACAACCTCTGGCTTTCACTAAGATATTGATAACCTTTCCCTTGAGATGTCTTTACACAGAAGATCACTTGCAAGAGGAGTCCCATATTGTATAAATGTAAGAAAAATAGGTGTAATTTACTGGTTCCATTTTCAGACCTCAAGAATATTGAGAGTCATAGATCACTGAGGCAAAAGCATTAAATACAAAAAGTCTCAATTGTTAGGGAGCATGGTAGCTTCCTTCCTTCCTTCCTTCCTTCCTTCCTTCCTTCCTTCCTTCCTTCCTTCCTTCCTTCCTTCCTTCCTTCCTTCCTTCCTTCCTTCCTTCCTTCCTCTTCTTTCTTTCTTAACAGGAAGAAGCTGGAGCAATGATAGATAGATGATAGATATTGACCCCTCCCACTGCTAATCCAGCAGAGAAAGTCAGAATAGCTCAAGCAACAGCTAATCAATAAATGCATTTCTTTATGTTAGTACTTTGCAAATGATTTGCATCTTATCCCATGCCCTCAAATTACAAGCTAAAATTAAAAGAACTATTGAATGATTCACAGATCACGGGGATTTTATGCTAGGGGAACAACATCACACACACACACACACACACACACAAACCCCACAAAAACTAAGATTTGTTTCACCTGCAGGATTGTCTTTTTTCCTCCTCAAGCGACTGTATTTCCAGTACCAGAAAACAAAATCATCTAACATAAATAAAAGGAAAATGACATAGCTGCAAGTTCATTAGCCACCCCCTCCTGTTCTCTAATTTGTTAACAACACTTTTCTTTTTATTTTGCCCATTCCTTGAAAAAAGAAATCTCTACCCCAACTCTACTAAGTGAAGATAGAGAAGAAGGTATTCATGACTCCCAAAATGTCAAAAAAGACCTAGCAAGGAACCAAAGTTTAGCCTAGCATACTCTAATAGCTTCTACTACCCTTTTAAAATTGGATTACTCACTACTGGAGGAGTAGTGAAAAAGCAGAAGAAACATCATTTGGTGGCCAGCTATATTCCCTCACAATGTGTCAGTTCAATATATTGGCATGTGGCATGGTGCCAGAGAGACTTGGTTGGGGGAAGATGGTTCCTATCCATTTATGGCTTCTCTGTCACAGTGCTTCCCTTCTGGAACAGTATCTTCCCAGAGATCCATGTAGCTCCCACCTTAATGATGTTCCACAAATCTTTAAAAAACTTGTTTTGAGGATTTGGTAGCTATTGAGCCCCTGTCAGTTTTTTTTTTTTTTTTTAGGGGTGTTGTGTCTGTTTCTTCTGGACATTCATGATCTTTCTGTTCTGTTTCATTATTCTTTACTTTTAAAATTTAAGCCCCCCAGTATCTTCGGAAGCCAGGTAGCCTCAAAGCTTAATAAAATAATAAGTAAACAAAAAATAAAGAAACCAACCAATCTATAACAGTTGGTAGTTTTAGGACAACTGTGACTGATTGCAGAAAGTTCAGCAGGTTTGGGTTAGTTAGTGTGTAGATGGTGAAAACCACCAGGGAATCCCAAGGTTGGAGGGTAGATAGGGAATTTTTTTTAAAAATCCCAAAGGAAGGTCATTGTAAAACACTTCTGTACACTGCCAAGAAAATTTCAAGGATGTGTCCATGAAATCACCAGGATTGAGTTTGGTTTTGATACCTTATATTAGTGTTTTTTGTTTTTTTTTAAGGAATTCTGTCACTGCCATGGTTTTCCCAAATCCAATTTTGGGGACAAATTGTGTCCTCTCTCAAAAGGCATTCTTGAATGAGATAGGAAACTGGCAATTGTTTCGATTCCAGCCTACATGAGATCTATATGCTCTGTTTCTATTTCTGAAATTTATCAGGGGTGGATCTTTAAGCTTTAAGCTCCAATAGGAGAGAACAACAAGGAACCAAGCATCAAGAATTTGGACCTGTCTGGAGGGAAAATGGAATATACATTAAATGAATCAAACATTGAATGTCTTCTTTTCTTAATCTCCATTGACAATAGAGTTAGCCCTCCAGGGACATTGCTGTGTAAATAAACCAACCTTGTATCAGCTTAGCGTTACTTCATTATTCTCAAAGCTATGAACAAAACTTTGTAAAAACTTCTGCTATTGCATTTGTATAACTTTAGATAGTGTGGTTCTTATTGCTCAACTATCCTGAAATTTTAAAGCTAGGCATGCAATAGCATGTTTCATTATGTGATTTGACTCTTCCACCAAGATTCCTATCTTTTCCTCACCAATCAATCATGGTATTCCAATGACAGAAAGAAAAAAAAAAATGAGAGGCAGCTTAGGAAATCCTTGTGGATATATAGGTTTTCAGCTATGGTGAGAGTTAAAAAGTGTATGCATAAAAAATGGAAATTGGGTATAAACTAAGGAGGTAGTTAATATTCTACAGGAAGTAAGTTAGAATGGTAAAGCAAAAAAAAAAAAAAGACTTTAAGCTTGCAAGGGAGAAAAAAGCAACAAAAAAGAGTTTGGGAGTGATGTCAATAGTAGAAGGAAGAAAAAGGAAGGAGTGGGTCGGCTGCTAGGAGAAGAGGAGGAGGAGGAGACTTCCTCAATTCCCATTTGCTTTGGGCTTCTCCTCAAAGGGGAACTGTGTTCAGATGGAGATAAAGTAGGCTGGACTATACTATCTTTAGATGAATCACCTTTGGTTCAACAATCATATTTAATTATATATGTCAGTAATGCCACATCAAGCTGGAGGGAGGTGTTGAATGGTGTATTGCGGGGGGTTGTGGGGCTGTTTTAGGCCCTGTCTGTTCAACATATTTATAAATGTCTTGGATGAGAGGTTAGAAAATAAGATCATCAAACTGGCATGCGTCACAAAGAAGGAGGAATACCAAACACCTTACAAGATAGAATCAAGATTCAGGGGGATGTTGACACGCTGATACAGAGGACTAAAAATAGCAATATGAATTTCAGCAGGACAAATGGAATGTCCCATATTTGGGTATAAAAACATCTAAGGAATGAGTAGAGTATTAGTGGGACCGTAATGGCAGCAGTACATGTGAAAAGAATCTGGGGATCTGGGGATCACAAACTGAATATGAGTCAACACTGTGATGCCACTGCAAGAAAAACAAACCTAATCCTAGGCTGCATCAGCAGAATGACAGTATCCAGCTCAGCTGGAGTAATTGTTCCTTTTTATTCTGCATAAATCATACTGCATCTAGATCTTGTGTCTAATTTTAAAGACATTGACAAACTGGAGCATGTGTAGAGAGCAACCAAGGGGCCTGGAAGAAAAGGCATATGAGGAATGTTTGGTGGTATTGCCTATGTTTAGTCTGGAGATGAGAAGAACACAGGGAGACATGATGGATGTCTTCAAGTGTCTGAAGACTGTGATGTAGAAGTCAGGGCAGAATTGCTTCAAAAGATAGGAAAGAAACAATGGTTTTAAATTACAGGAAAGTCGACTTCAGTTAGACATTAAGAAAATGTTTCTAGCAATAATAGCTAATCAACAGTGGAACAGATTGACTCTGGAGGTGATGGACATGGCTTTGTTTGGAGGTGTCCATCAGCTGAGAATGCTGTAGTGGTGGATTCCTACGCTATACAGGGAGGCTGGATTAGGTGGCTTGGAAGATCCTTTCCAACCCTTTTATTTATGAATGCATTATTTATTCCTTGAATCAGCACTGACCTTTGAATACGAGGCTTTGTAGAAATAAACTATTTTGAGCTATTGGCAGCAGTATATACATTCAGTCTTCTTGAAAAGGAAGTCAGGTCTGCCACGTTGTAGTTTCAGAATTAGTCTCTGGAAACAATAGGAAGCACAGCTAAGCGGGGAACCAGGGAGCTGTTGAGTGGGGTGGATGCAGTTTGTTTACCCAAAGAAAATGAATATATTTGCTTTCCCATTTGCCTGAAAGAGAATAAGAACGGTAATGTGGGCAGCATATAATTGTTGTGTTGGTTTTCATTATTTTAAGCAGTTCAAAATCTCAGTTTGGAATTTGGCAGTAGTGGAAGAAGAAACTTTCCAAGGCCACCAGATCTGGACTGTAAGGTCCACACAACCACTAGATGGTAGCAAAGAGATAACATGTGGGAAAAATTTAAATTCTTTACTGCCATCTAATGGTTGTATAGATTTTTTTTTTTTTTTACATCCCAAGATCTGGTAGTCCTAGAACTTTCTGCTTTTTGCTTTGGCAGTTATCTCCTTATTTATAGAAGACCACAAGTGATTCCGTTAGGTCTCCATCGTGATCCATTAATACTATAAGATAAAGAAGGTAGTCTGGCCTTGATGGTTCTCATTTCAATTGCTTCAGACTATCTATGCAGAGGATGATTGTCCTCTCCATGGCATTTTCTTAGGCAATATCTTTCTTAAAGTAGATGCCTATATTCTTCCTCACAAAGATGTGGTATGGTCACAAATTCCTATGAATCAGGGTCTTTTGCAATACTCAAGGATCCTAGCCAGGCCCTCTCAGAGACCCAGAAAGGCCTGGAGAGAGAGGCCTCAATTGTTGAGCCCCAAGCCATAATAAAAACATTTTTTGGGGAAAAAAAAACCCATGTGAAAATAAAACACGTGTATTCACATAAGACTACTCCAGATAGATAGATAGATAGATAGATAGATAGATAGATAGATAGATAGATAGATAGATAGATAGATGATACATAGATGATACATAGATGATACATAGATGAAATAATAAAAATGTGAGGCTCTGCTTAAGCTTGAGGTCCAAGCCAAGTGGGTCTTCCTGACCTCTCTGATCGACTCAACTTAGCTTTAATTTAGATTCATGCGCTGAGCAGGGACAGACTGGATCGTCCCTTCCAACTGAATGATTCTACAAAGTAGCATCTTTTCTGTGGACCTTATACCAGGTTCATAAAGTGAACTAAATCATAATGTGCTTGGCTTAATTGCTTCCTGCTTAAGGTGATGTGTGAAGTCACCAATTATATGTGTAAATGCAACTACTTGAATAGTCCAGTAGTTTTTACTTGGTGGTAAATATACTATAGCTGGAACTCAGAGTAAGTTATTGAAATTTTAAATAAAATTTTAAAAATTACTCTAAATGATAAATATAACAATAGAATGCCTGTAAAAATTCATTGTGTGTGTGTGTGTAAAATGCTATTATGGTGCTTCAGTCATCAAGATTCTATAGGTAGGCAACTCACAACAGTAATATGAATATGTATCAACACAAGAAAACATCAATGTTCTTCCTTTTTTGTTTCTAACATGGAGAGACCCAATGTTTTTTTTTTTATAAAGTTATTGGTGGGACTTAAGAGGTGAAAGATTAAGAACTTCTGGACTAGTGTACAACGCCAGATGGGACCAGTTATCCAGGATTTTAGATGCAAGCCTTTTCCATGTCTACCTGGGAATGGTGTGAGTTCAGCTAAGGAGATTTTCCATGCAAAATGAAACTTCATGACCTGCCCTAGAGTTGAATTTCAAAGGGGAGGCAGATTATTTTTGTTTGGGACTAATGAAACCCCACATGTTTTAACTCTGTTTTCAGAAGAACAGAACAAGTGACACTTTCTGGGGTAATAATAAAAAGTGTTGAATATCAAGGTTTAGATAAAATTAAGTTGGTGACTATTCTCAATTTTTATGGATGCCTTTTTTGTTAATCTTCCCTTTATTAAAACTTAATCTGTCCCTTTCTTTAGTGAAAACTTGAATTTTAATACACTTCTGCATTTCTATGTTGATTTTATATTTAGAATAAAAGAGAGAAAAAGTTATTAATGTATTTTACATAACAAAAATGGCAAGGTTGTGTTATATAAAAAACGGACTGATGGCTCTCTTGGTGTGATGGAATGGTGTTATGAAGGCCACGCATAGGGAGATAAGCGTTTCCTTAGCCCCCAACAGGAGCGTGGGAAGTTTAAGAAGATGAGACTGGCACCACCCTAAGGAATTCACGGTGTTGTGGCTTGCTGGCTTGGGAACTTAGGTTCAGTCTGGAGAGATTTCTGTCTTGAGGTGGAAGCTAATAAACACAACAGAACTATATTTGCACTGTCTCGTGGAGTTCTTTGGGCTGAACCTGACATCAATCTCTCCAGACTGAACCTAAGTTCCCAAGCCAGCAAGCCACAACACCGTGAATTCCTTAGGGTGGTGCCAGTCTCATCTTCTTAAACTCCCCACGCTCCTGTTGGGGGCTAAGGAAACACTTATCTCCCTGAGCGTGGCCTTCATAACACCATTCCATCACAGTTGGCATGATCTTCATGCCATCAAGATCATGACTATCAAATGCAAAGCACATGTCCTACTATTACACCTCAGAATTCACCCAAGACCACTGCTTGTTCTAGGCCAGTTTTTTGTAAACATTTTGCTCTTAGGACCCCTTCCTATCTTATAAATTATGGAGGACCCCAAAGAGCTTGTGTTTGTATGGGTTATATTTATCAATATTTACCATCTTAAAAATTAAAATGGATCCATTCATAGAATATTTATTTATTGAATCATGTAAAAATACCAATATTAAACCCATTAGATATTAACTTAAAATATTTGTCATGAAAAAACCCTACATTTTTAACAAATAAAAAATAATAATGAGAAGAGTGACACTGTTTTAAATTTTTGCAAATATCTGCAATATCTGGCAAATAATTTTGACTTTGTGGACCCCTGAGAGTGTCTTGGGGGTCCCCCAGGGTTTCTTAGACCACACTTTAGGAAACACTGCTATAGACCATGTCAAAAGATATATCTAAACTCAGATTCAACAAGATGCCATGGATTCATACCCAAGCCATCCCGGGGATTTTTACTTAAGAAGAGGCTTAGCTATCAGTTAAAACACTTCAGCTTCAAGATTTCTTGGGAAAGCCATAGCTGTTAACATAGATTTAACTCTGCTTATCTGTAAAGTGTTGTCTGAAGCAGCTGTAGATTTCCATGGGCTTTAAAATCAGAGAGCTTGGCCTGAGAGGATAACATGACACAGGGAGGAGGGGATGGTACAGCAATGCCATTAGATCTGCACTTAGAAAAATAATAAGGAATAACAACCCAAGACAGTGGAAAGCTTCATGTCAGAATGGATTATCTTAAGCAGCATCTGACAGAATTGCCATCACTGTTCATAAAGAGCGTTGCCTGTTTCTCTTTGTGTCCCCCTCTTTCCTATTCGTTCAAGCACAAACATTTCTTTTAAATATTAACATCAAAGAAAATCAGCAAAACAAAAGTCATACGTGAAGCTAATACAAATTGATGGCACACAAATCCTGAATTTAGTAGATCATTAATTCCTTAGGTTTTAATCTATTAGAATTTCTATGTATAACTTCTGTCTTTGTGAGATATAGATTTAACACAGCTTGCTAAGCAGAGCTGGCTCCAAAACAATGTTATCTAAATCAAGTAGACTCGCACCGTGCATCAAAATGAATGGTGTCCCAAGATGTCATCTACTAAAATTATACAAAGCACTTAGCAGATCTTGTACTATCATTTAATGCTTTCCTGTCTTCATTAAAATAAATAGGGGGCTGAGTGTTGGATGTTCTTTTACATGCTCTACCTCTGTACCTTTAGTGTAGATGCATGAGCATGGATCCTTTTCTGGTAAAGCGTTCTTAAGAAAAGATTAGCCATGTCTGCAGTAAAAAGGAAGAAAGAAGCCACCCTCCTTTTATGGTTGGGGAAATGAAGTAAATAGTAGTGCTCATTCATTTAGTTCTCAAGAATGACACTTCCAACTTTAACAGCTGATTGGGTGTATGTCTTTGGGCACAACCTTCTTTAACCTCATACTTGGACTTCTGGGTGTTGCAGCCCTAATATATCTAGGAAACACAAGGTTGTAGAAGGCTGATATCACATTTTATTCCTGTATTTCTCTCTGCATTTTTGCATTCCTGTAACTTCTCTATTAAACCTGCATTTTCTACTTGCCTGCCCTATTGCTCCCTGTTGCAATATATCGTTGGTACGTGCACTTTCTTTTTTCCCCAGTCACAAAGGCTTAATGAGGAGTGAGGAACTGCAAGCACTTCCACTAATTGAAACCACAGTAAGGGTGCCCATTGAATGCGAATGCGGAGAAGAAACAATTTGATCTGACTACAGCTATCAGCAATAACTCTAAGAGGTAACGTTATGTAACAAAAGGCTACCTTTTAAAATTACATTTATAGGCAGTATCTTCATGAACTGTTAATGGCAAATAATCAAACTTGTGTCCATGTGGCTGGATTATTTGAATGTAAATCAGTTTTATTTATTTAATTTATTTAGAAACTTGTACAGCCACCTGTCTTATACAAGATAATCCTAGGTGACTCACAATAACATGAAATAAAAACAGACTAAATAAAACAAACCAACCCAATGACAGCATCACATATCACATATCCCAAACATTGTACCCCAACATCACATAGCCTCCACATGTTGTTACATTTGCTAGCTCACTTCTATCCTAGCCCAAAGCCTGGGTGATGAGCTAGGACCTCACAGCCCTCTGAAGGGCTAATACGGTGGGGGCCCTCCAAATTTCAGGGGGGAGGCTGTTCCAAAGGGTCGAGGCAGCCACAGAAAAAGCATGTCTACAAGGTCCCACCAGATGACAATATTTAAGGGAGAGGACCTGCAAAGTGCCCGCCCCATCTGACCTGGTGGAGTGGGCAGATACCCTCAGGAAGAGGCAGTCCTGCAAATTGGAATGGCATGGGTTGAAAATAAACAACTATTATTTATCAACATCCAATCCAGTGTATCCACACATTCAGTTGCTAGTAGCTGGAGGAACTTAACCATTTTCTAATATAGAAAATACAGATGTCCTTTTGAGTTTTATTAGATTAGTGTAAAAGTGTAGTCTCATCTGGATTGAGACAATCATATGGCAGATAAGAAGAACGTCAACTTTCTTCTTTTGCATTTAATTTCAGAATTCTCCTTACATTTTTAAGAAGTGTTTCCCCCTAGGTGTAGTTGTCTTGATCTGGATTGGCACCCTACCTTATACAAATGTATGCAAATATTTGAACATCAGCTCTAAATGATCTAAAGCATTTTGTGTTTTGACCCTCTGAATTCCAAATCAGGGGTGAACTTTCAAAGGTTTCTCTGAAATTCAGAGTCTTGCCTTAAGATTTTTGTTTCTATTACTGTTGACTGAACCACAGCTGTCCTTGCAACCAACGTTATATCATGGTTATAAAAATCAGCTGTAATTGCTTTAAATATATCCTTCTATAGATACAACCAAACGAAGAGGAAATTGTTTGAGTAAAACATATATTTACTTGATTTCATACACACTTCACTGGGAATACCAACACTCTGGTACAAATAAAAGTGCTTAATTGCAGCATTGACCCTGTTTCATTTGCTTGTTGACAGATGAGTTGATAATTTGCAATTGACATCTCTCCTGGGGATTTAATTATCTTCATTTTAGCAGAATTGCAGGACTCGGGGCTGAGAAATCTGTGAAGTCATTCTATCTTAGGAACAGAACTGTCCAGTTCTTTTATGAAATCTGAACTTATTATGTGCATTTGCAAGCACAATTAAGCTCTGTAGGAAACTGATTAGATGCTGACATACAGAACAAAGTATCCTGTGATCTAATATTCTAATTCTTTTTGATAAATGCTGGCACTTTATCCAGATATCCTTGGGGAAGTTAGGAGGTGGAATGTGGGACTTTCCAAAGTCACAGCACTTGGCTAGTGGATGACAGTACAAATCAATGATTCAGCACGTATTAACCCATGGCTGCCTGAAACTATACAGACTAATTACCCCCCATAACAAATTTTAAGTACATTTTCCTTTTAAACATGCAATTATGGTGTTTTGTAGGGGTATACAGAGGTTCCAAGGAGTACTTTGATCAAATGCTTCTTTGAATCAGCACACCAAAACAAAGTGGCACCCCTGGATCAAAGAGTTGGATCACAGCAATCATGCTGGATGATGAAAGATTTCCCCCCCCCCCCACCTTCTATTAGAGCATCCAATCAAAGTCACTTAACCTGCTTTGATTTGAAGCACTGAAAAGGAGTGACTCACATTTTCAAGCTAGTTGCTATGAAGTCCTTATTGCAAGACAGCACCAATTTAATGTATTCCATTTCTGAAAATCTTGCCAAGAAAACTGCAGGGACTAGTCCAGGCAATCACCAGGAGTCAAGACTGACTTGAAGCACAAAAAACCAAATACTTTATTAGAAGCATGTATTCTACATGTGTCCACAGGGGGGCAAGTAGGGACAAATGATGAAATGTGCGATTACATCTTCACTCAAGAGCTGAGACTTACATACCTGCATCAGATGTCAGGACACAAGTATACAAGGGTAGTGTTTGCAGGATGACAGCAGTGCATGAGTCTCATCATTTTGGAGTTATTGTGATTTGTTGCAGATGTGAGGATTTGTGCAATGCCTGTTTCTTAAAAAAAGAGGCAAGCTGTTGCTTTTAACATGTTAGAAAATAACATCTCAACAGTTTAAAAATGTACCTTAAGTTACAGTTCAGCAGATAAAATGAATGGAAATTCATTCTCAGAGAAATAAACAAATGAGGTTTCATTTGGAAGGACAAAAGGTATTCCCCAATGAACTTCTTTACAAACAGTGGAAGACAATGAGAGGAAGATAAGCCTCCTGGGAAAGGGAGATCTTTTGAGTGGAGGATTTTTCTTGTATCTGTGCCACCATCTTCTAAACTACCAATAGAATGTGGAGGAGATATTTTCTAACAGACCCTAAGGAGAAGAGATAGTCATAGGAAACATAGGAAGCCCAGACTACTTTATGTCACCTGTTACCTGCTGTTCTTAACTGGATATGGTAAGAACGGAATGTAGGATCCTCAGTATCCTTAGCATATATGCCTTTATCCTAAGCTGTTGGGAAAAGAAAGTCTTATACAAAGCCTAAAACTGAAATGAGATGGTCAACATAGCCACCACCCCCACCCCCAAATAGAATGGTTTCTGAAAATTACAGGAAATTGCTGTTAAAGGTACCAAAATCTCAGTCATCTGTGTGTTTTGTTGTGTCGATGCATCCATGTATTATATCAGTGCAGATTTATAAGCAGCTTTCCACTCTGGTGTCCACCAAATATGCTGGGGTTCAGTTGTCATAAGCCTCTACCAAATAACGTGACACTGAAGTTCAACCCATACAAAGGGGACTATGTTGAGAAAGGATGATCGCGAGGAGAGTTGGCTCAGTATTCATACCTCAAATGGCAAATGAGAAGATGGCATCTTAGGAAAATGCTTCTTTTCCCTAGAGTTATTGTGTAATATTAGGGACATTGATTTAGCATTGAGAATCATAGTTTGTACTATTGGTTCTTTCTATTCTGACTTCCCTCTTTCCTCCCTGAAAGTGGAATGAACACCAATGAACATCTGTCTAGATTACAAGTACTATTATATTCCTTCATCAAATGTCAGTGTTAATTGCTTCCAAATGTTAGCACTTTTGACATTTCAGGGAATGATGGCAAGCAATATGGGTAGTGGGTTGGGATGCTAAAAGCTAATCTGACATCTTAACTCTTATTTACTTTGGAATCACTAATTATCAGTAGCCCTTTAGGTCAAATAAACTTTTTAATACAATTTAATTTACCAAAGACCCCATAATTAATACACTCCTTCCTCTCTTTTGAAGATACAGTAGAAACACATCAAGATGTCAGTGGATTATGTTCTTCCAATTCCTACTTATTAACATTTTGTAAAGCATCACATTGAGCTAAGTGATAAACTATACTGTTGACTGTGGGAATCTAGGATACTAATTTATGAGGAACCAAATTCTCTTTAGAGTCAGTTTGATCTAGTGGTTAAAGCACAGGATGAGGAGTGGGGAAACTTGAGTTGTAGTCCTGCCTTGGACACAAAAGCCATCTAAGTGACATTGGGCTGCCACTCACTCTCAGCCTTAGGGAGAAGCCAAGGACAAATCACTTCTGAAAATGTTTAGAGAACTTCATGGACTTGTCCATTTAGCTGCCAGGAAGTAACACTGACTTGAAGGGACAAAAAAACAGAACAGTCACAAACTCTCTATCTTTTACATTCCTAGGAACAGTATGTTCTTCAGCTATTCTGCATTATAGCCTTTGTTCTGCTTTCTTAAGGGCAATTATGCTATCATAGATTAGATTATTGATAGATAGATAGATAGATAGATAGATAGATAGATAGATAGATAGATAGATAGATAGATAGATAGATAACCATCTTCTCTGATGGCATACAGAATGAAAAAGGCAAAGGTTGGGGGACTATATTTTAGCTTCAGTTCTATTTTCAGAGAGGAAAAGAGCATATCTACTCTTTTCAAAATCAATGCAAAAGATGACACTGTGGACCTCAAATGATCTGCAGCAGTTGTGTGCACAAGTGTTAAGGAGGAGGTTTTCCTCTTGGGGGGGGGGGGGAACCATTTATTTAGAGAAAGGTTTAGTGACATTTAAATCCTTTTAAAATTTGATCTGGGAAAAGGAAGGGATCATGCCTGAATCCCTGTTTGGAATGTGGGCAAAAAGCAATGAATGATCAGGGTTATCACATCATCAGAAACTCTTCTCTGCATAAAAACTGGCAAATTCATTGCATTGGCTCCTGCTTTTGGCTTAAAAATAAGCACCAGCTGGAGCCCAACAACAAGAAAAACCCCAAAGATTTCTGCTTTGACTTTAGCTCACACACTGAGCTTTAATTAACTTCATCATTCCTCTTATTAACATCATACTCATTTAAGGGGGCTGTTTTGCTTTACTCCTTTTGTTCACATGGGCTCTTTTTCTGGAAAATTTCAGTGGAGGCAGAGATTACCTGGATATTCTCACCAGAGATACCCTGTTATATACAGAATGTTAGCTTCTAAAAAGCAAAACATGTGGTCTTGCCTTGAAGGGCAAGTGGCAGATATGGTCCATTCTAAAGCAGTGTTTCTCAACCTTGACAACTTGAAGATGTGTGGACTTCAACTCCCAGAATTCCCCAGCCAGCCATGCTGGCTGGGGAATTCTGGGAGTTGAAGTCCACACATCTTCATGTTGTCAAGGTTGAGAAACACTGTTCTAAAGAAAGGGAGGAATTCCCTCTAAGTAATATATAAACGTGGCTCTGCCACTTGTTCAAATAATCCACATTAATTGACTGCATAGCAGTCTTGAATTCAGATGATGCATACTTGGTTCATCAAAAGGAGGGGAACATTCTTAGGTCTTTATTAGTCAATGTATGCTATACTGCAGATTTCATACAAATCCTAAGCTTCTATCAATGTCTTCCCCAGCCTGAGTATTTTCATATTGTGTTGACTTTAACTCCCAGAATTCGCCAGCTAGTATGGGCATTGGGAAGAATGCTGGGAGCTGAAGTCCACATATTCAGAAGGTACCCTGGTTGGAAAAGGCTTTTTTTTTTTTTTTTTGGTGCCTTCAAGTCATTCTTGACTCCTGGTGATTGCCTGGATAGGTCCCTACAGTTTTCTTGGCATGATTTCGGAAGTGATTTGCCATTGCCTGCTTCCTAGGGCTGGATGAGTGACTGATCCAAGTCACCCAGTTGGCTTTATGCCTAAGGTGGGACTAGAACTCACATGGTCTTCCAGTTTCATGATTCTTATGAACCCTCCTCATTTTCTGCTTCAAAAAAGGAAAGAGATGAAACTTTTGGATTTATATAGAAACATGCCTAGTCCTATAGTTCCAAGGGGGTTGGATGCTTCCTGTCGGGCAGAGTGATAATCACAAACACTCCTGTTTGTGCAGAGCGCAGCAAAAACTCCAGGAAAATATTAGCCATGACAGCAAACACAATGCAATGTCCATTTCTTGTTTCCCAAAGAAATCCAGTCAGAAAATATATACTAACTGGTGTTTATTGATAAAAATGCAAAATTCCATAAAATGCAAATATCATACAAAATATAAAGAAAAACACATCTTCTCATTTAATGTAGCATCCAAGACTTATTAGCAACACAAGCTTACCAAAATCTCTAGCTACAAACTCTTAGAGAAGAGGTACGCTACTTGGTACTTTGTTACAACTACGTAGCCCATAAAACCTACATAGTGGCTAGCACTAAAACAACTAACAACTACTCAGAGAGGCTGCACATTTTCCTCCCTTTGTATTATAGCTCTATGCCACCCCCACTGGGTAACTGGCATACACATGCCAATAGGTGGCAGTAAATAGCACAATACACAACACACAATAACAGGTGTTTTTCACATGATCTCTGTAGTCAAAATATTATTTGTTATTGTTGTAGAGATAACGGGATGAATCCTTTCCCATGAGAAAGAAAATCCTGACACTTCCATGAATGCATCTGGTTGTATGTGTTAGGGATGTATGACAAAAAATGTGCTCATTTCTTCATAAACAGAAAAAAAAAAAGTCATGAGTAAATGAAAGAGGAAAGTGACAGTGACCACCTCATTTCTCTAGGTACAAGACCGTAGATTTAGCTGTTGTGTATCCCACAAACTTAGTGCTGCTGAATGAAGTTTGCCAAGTTTCCGGATAGATTCTTCATTTTAAACAGCTTTCTTGAAGGTGATTGCATCATGGATGTACCTTTGAAGTTACATTTGGGGGCAGATGATTTTTTTTCTCCTGAAAATGTACAAAAACAATAAAGGTCTTCATAAATAGAAAAGAAAGCAAAAATTTAAAAATAGTAGTAGGCAGGGCTGCCACAAGCAAGTGTGCAAGTTGTGCACTGCACAAAGATGCCATGGCATGGGGGACACCAAATGAGGGGAACAGAAGTAGCCCAGCACCACACTGCGGGAACCAGGTGGGGGGAAGAAGCCTGTCCAGTTACTGCTCCACACACCTGCACATGCACTGAAGAAGAAAAGGGAGAATGAAGCTCCAGGAAGCTGCAGCTGCCACATCATGTGACTTGATGCTCTGGTGGCAAAAAACCTTTTGTACAAAGGTGCCTTACAGGTCAGCGGCGGTGCTGGTAGTCGAAATCAAAAGAGACAGATTCACCCTTCTACAGCATGAATCTGGTCCAGCAGTTGGGGAGGGGGGAGAGAGCCAGTATTTTATTTATTTGTTTAAAGATTGTAGATACTACTTCCCATTCTAAATTTTGAAGTGTACTACTATGTACCTGGCCACCTATGTTGTTTTGTTTCTCTGACCATACCACAACATTCATTTATACTGTAGTGGAAGAAAAAGACAGATGAAAGAATTCTGTAGATCAATGTTCTCTGCCTCAAGTTATATATAAAAAAGGTGGGATAAAATATAATAATAATTATTGTTATTTCTAGGAGTATACTGAATAATAATAGTAATAATAATAATAATAATAATAATAATAATTTCCAGGAGTATACTGAAAGTTATGTTACATTATAATAGTGTTTATAACACTGTTATAGGGCTAATTTGGGGCTTCAAAGCAACTGGAAAGCCAGGTTAGGTTTAAGTTGTGAAAGGGTGGGCTTTGAATATGCTATGCAATGAAACTTCAATTTAATAGAACCCCATTTAGTGGACTTTGAGTATAATGAACAAAAGTTCAGTGAAAAGTAATCCAGCTAATTTTACATTTTTACTTCATTTTACAACATCTATGGTGATTTACATGATTTGTGTGATAACACCAGTTGAGATGAATGATGTACTTTTGGATTTAATGGACATTTGGGAATAACCCTCCCCTCGCTATAATTCGTCCATTGAAGTGAGGTTTTACTGTATTATATTACTACATTTACTCCAAAGGAAGATGGGCCTTAGTTTAAGAAAATCCTCCTCCCCAAAAGGGAAGAATAGACAGATACATTCATTTGCTTCCTTTTCCATATTGTCAGCAAATCTAAGATAACCCCTTGATTTCAAAGGCAAATTAATTTGGAGAACCCCACCAGCACCCTTAGCCTTCATTTCTGGTAAATGCAGTATATCAGGGTCAAGTAATGTTTTTTGTGGTAAAGAGACAATTATTTTTAATTGACCTCTGAATGTTACAGAAGGTACGGTAGTGATGTAGTGACATCACAGGAAGGGGTGATCCCAAAATTTCACTATCCTTTTTTCCTTTGTGGTGGGGCTTAAATAAAATAGGAGCATTAAGTATTTTGTTTTTTTAGCTTGTTGAAAAAAAAAAAAAAGTTCCAAATGGTGCAAAAAACAAAGGGGGGGGAGGGGATGTATTGTAATTTATCCATTTCATTTTATGGAGGTCTATATAGGTTCCAGGGGCCTACCTTAATAATTTTTCTTCTGTATATTTCTTCAAAGCCTTCTGTAATTTTAAATTGTATTGCTATTGCAATGCAGATAGAGATATATATTCAGAAATACTACCAGGAATTTCTTGCATTCTTTTTATCTAAGTACACTGAAGACAGAGACAAGCATTTCCTATGCTCCATTCACCCCATTATTTTGACTTGAATTGTTCTTAGAGCACAAACCTACAGAGTAGAATGACAGAGGCTAAGTAGAAGCTGGAGAGGACATAACAGCCTCCCATGATAATCCCTACTCCCCATAAAATCCCCCTTTCAGTCCTCCCACTACCTCATTTTTCAAATGATCCAATCATGCCACCACAAAAATCCGTATCCCAGTATTTCTTTTATGTTCTGAATGTCAGAAAAGAAGGCCTGTTTTGATAGCACTTATCCAGGTATTTAATTGCTTCTTGTAAGGCTGCATCATTTAGAATCAAAGGGTATTTTCCCCCTCTTCTTGGTAGTAGGGTTCAAGTACGTGTATGTGGCTGACTACTCTTTAAAGCAATAATGTGAAAGAAAGGGACTTATCATTTTCCAGCATTAGAAGTCCTGCAGCCAGTGGTTTTCTTGATGCTTCAATCAAAGAAAATCATTGCTCAGCCTGAGTTTATTTCTGTTGCCACTTAATACAGACAAGGTACAAGGAAAGGAGGATATTGCATTTCAGATGGAAGGATATACAAGTATATTTAAATTGGAGACAGTCCACAAATGTGATCATGCGTGGCACAATTCCAAGCAGCAGTGAAATATAATGGTTCATTGCTCCTATCTGTGCACATTAAAAACATTTTAAAAAGCTTTCTCTTTAAATGCATTGCTTAGTCTTTTCTTCTTTCTGGTTGCTTTTTAAGAAGGAGAGTTATTAAGAAACAATTACAAATAATGTTCTAAAACCATCAAACTCAACAGATCCTTTTCATGTTGATGCAGATGTCAGTCCACTGATTTTGACAATACTTGCTCCCAAATAAATATGGCTGGTATAGCAGGGTAGTAGCAGTTGCAGACATTGTCTGGAATTTGAAGCTAAGCGGGATCAGGCCTGATTAGTACTTGGATGGGAGATCTCCAGGAAAGACCAGAGCTGTAGGCTGGACTGAGGAATTGGAAAGCATCTTGAAACCAGTGGCAACTATTTCAGTACTGGTGGCAAGCAGATTACATGGATGTATCCATGAAGTCATCAGTCATCAGGTCAAAGTCAACCTTGATTTGAAAAAGGCTTTTCTTTAAATACAGCTAAGACTACAGCCTCAGAAATCCCTCACATGACAATAAGTGTGTTCGCATGACATGGTTACCGATAATAAATTTAAAGATTATATACTTAATTAACCCAAGAATCTGGGTTTTGCATGATATACTATAGCAATCACATAGATTGGTTTCACATCATATGCTGGGCTAAAACATGAATGGCACATTTGCATTTTGTGCAAATTGTGAAGTCACTAAAGAGTGAAATTTGAACAGTAGTACAAGATGGCACACAAAGTATGGAATATGCCCTGCTATAGAGTAGCAAGCCAGTATCAAATGGAAACAGAAGGTATATTAAATACTGTAATTTTTAATATCTGCATCAAAACAGTAATAACATTTTTGCAGATGTCTTCTGCAAGGAACAAAATCAAAGGCAGGAGTTGCACATGGTATTAAATCATAATTTGTTTAACTATGATTGAATACTGTAAATCACAATTGTTGGGTATGTACAGCGTGCTAAGCTGATAAAAATCACAGTGGATAGGTAATCTTTTCTGGCCTTTTCTCTTTGCAGCTTGAAGTCTGCAAGGATTGTGACAGTGATGTTGTGATATTACCAAAGTGGGCATGGCAGCATTTTTCAGATTTGGGGAGGGGGGAGGTTAAGGGCCAAAGCTACTCATTTTTTTCTTTCACCTACCTACCTATGAAAAACCAACCCAATTTGATGATTGGATATAAAGCCTTAAAAGGGAACAACAACAACAGAATTGGGATGCTATCTTTTCCCAGGAGGTCCCTTTAAGAGGGAAATTGCAACTGTGGATAATGTAAGGTGGTATAATGGATCATCTAATTCCTTCAGACTAACAACTTTCTTTGGTGACAGATGGAAATCAACAGCTGGGTACAAAGGATGGAAGTTAGATGTTGGAAACAGAGACTTTGAAGAAATAGTTACAATTTCTAGTATTTATGGAAATGGCTGGTCTCCATCTATTCAGCTCTGCAACAGAGATGGTGTTCACATTGTTCTACTCAAGTAGGTGTCCTATCGGCATCCATTGACCACTTTTCTAGGCTGGGGAGGTCTTTGATCTGATCCATCAGGGCTGTTCTTATGTATCCTCCTTCCAACTACTCTTTTCAAGTGGAAAATTGGAGTATCTATACAGCCCAAAGAGTATTGGTAGTTTGGATTACCCCATGCATTTCCATTTACTGGACCACTGACTTTAATGGAGAAAAAAGAATGGAAAAATATTACATTGACATAGGGGATGGAGAGGAGAAAATGGAGATGGTGGGGATCAAATGAACATTCTGCACTCAATTTTTCAGATTTTTTTTTAAAAGCTGGACCTACTATAAGTAGGATTAGATGTGAATTTCAGTCTCTGTTACTAAATAGATTTTTTAAAGAAATCTGTTCAATCATGTCTGATTCTTGGAGACTGCCTGGACAAGTCCCTGCAGTTTCCTTGGCAAGGTTTCTCAGAAGTGGCTTGCCATTGCCTGCTTCCTAGGGCTGAGAGAGTGACTGGCCCAAGGTTACACAGCTGGTTTTGTGCCTAAAGTGGGACTAGAACTCACAGTCTCCCGCTTTCTAGCCTAGTGCCTTAACCACTTCACCAAAGAGGCTCTCTAAATAGATTAGGATGGACCATGATTAACCAGTCATCTTCATGGGGGAGAGGGGATCTGAACCCAGGTCTTCCTGATCAAGCTCAAATGTAATCCATTACTCTGTCAGCCTGGCCATCCTCACAGCTGTCCCAACATACACCAACTGATTCAGAGACCTAAAAAAAATCAAAGATGCTTCTGACTCCCAAGACTGAGCAAATTTTACTGCAGCAGAAAATGAGGCTCTTTATTACACTGTATATTTACCAACATGAGCTCCAAATGTTAGATGGCTCCTTTTTCCTTCCGATCCCTGAGGCTGCCTTTCTAATCAAGTGGTGCCCATCAGACTGATGAGCGGCACCCCTCTGCCTATGGAGGTCAGTCGGAGTTATGCATTTAGCATTTCTGCCTCCCATGCTGGTCTGATTTGATTTGCCATGACACTGAGACCCAGCTCTGCTCATCATACCTGCAGCACTTCATGTCAGTAATGTCATATCCCAAAACAAATACAGACCCAGGGGTTAATTGAATTACAAAGACAAGCGGGCCTCTTTTTTTCTTTCTTTCTTATTGATGCAGGCAATATCAGTAATGATCAGCATATAGAGCTAAGGCTAGACTGTTATAGAAGCTAGCCGTAAAAAAATAATACTTCTGAGAAAGAAATAGTCATAGGAAAGGGGATGAACAGTTTACTGTAAGAGTACACAAGGTGGACATCTTGGTTAGATTTTTAGTGATTACTTTTATAATTAATACACATTCTTCAATTGCCAGTCTTTCCCTGAACAAACCTGACAGCAATGTACAGGCATATTTGTGGTAATCAGTCTCTATCAGGAGAGGGTGACATTTCTATGAATTGTCCCCTTTCTTGATTAAGGGACTTTCTGGTTGTGGTGAGCCTCACTGCCTGGTCTAAACTATTTCATATTTTTTTCAGGACAGCTCATCTCATCTGTATTTCTTCTTTCAATGTCATGTTCACAATCCAGTATTTTGACTAATGAGTAGTGTGACCTCATTATTGTCACACTATTATTTCATATCAGTCCAGTAAATAGGTGTATTTCAAGCAGTACATTAGAAGCCAGTGAAAGTTAGACATGAGAAACTTATAACTATGCTTTCTGTTCTTCATTTGCCACTCATACATTAGATGAAAATATGGGAAAGTGGAGAGGAATTTGGATTTTTTTCAGTGTTGTAAATTAAACTCCGTAACAGGAAGGCCTTGCACCAACATTTCTCCATTCTCCAAAAGGGAAATGGACAGTTCCAGACTACTTTGATGAATATATCTTACTAATCTTAGTGATCTAAGACTGAAGGTTCTTGCTTGTCTTGCCATCAATCTCTGAACCTATTGTGGTAGCCAAAATCTGAGGAGCAGATACTACTGCAGAGAAGCCACTTAAATGAGATGTTGCAAAGAATGTGTTAGTGCAACCTCTTTGATCCCTAATTTACCTGCCACAGAATTTAATACCAATAATTCAAAATAACCCAGCTTCTTATTCCAAGTCTGAGAAGTATAATTCCTGGAGGGCTAACTCACAGGATCTGCAGCCCACAGGATGTGATATTCTATTCTACTTGCACAGAGGAGACAACATAACCCAAAAAAGAAAATTGTGGGTTTGGAACTTTATTTATTTATTGGAAATGTAGGGATACCCGCAAGAATAAGGGATAGTTCCAGCAGTGAATGATGTGGAAAGTTCTGTATTTCAGGCAGACCCCTGCAACAATATACTTTAGCAGACCAGAATGACTCCATACCTATCCATGTCATATTAAGCCATAATGAGGTTTGACTGATTGTGGCTTCTTGTGTTCCGAAAATCTGGCTATTGAGAATTGTTAAACATGACTTATGGATTAGTATGAATCTGACCCCAGGTAACTGTGGATTAGTCAATAAACCATGGATAAAGAATCCAAGGGTGAGAGCAGGAATGGGCTACCATTGGGCCCTGAGAGGCCCTCCGCTGCCATACTATAGTTCCTTGCCTCACTTTCTATGTATGATACATTTAAGATTCAAACAAAACTTGGGCTGAAAAGTTCAGCCAAAATAAACAAGTTTATTTCAAGCATCTCAAATAGATGGAGTAAAAGTTCTCAGATCTGTTCTTGATTTCTGATGAGGAGCCAGTCAATCTTCTCCAATAAGAACACTTTGCCAGCTGGTGCTGAGCAATGACTATGAGTCCCAAATGCCATGTTTCTTCTTGAAAGGAACTGTCAATATGTCATTGGCAGCCAGCTCCAACTGCACTTGGAGTCCCACAGGGGACTCACTTCTTGCAAATGACAGTGAAGTGATGCATCCAGAAAGCCTTCTCAAAGGAATACAGAAAGAGAGGGTAGGATTACAGGACTGTGCAGTATATCAGCCTTTTCTGCAGACACTGCTTGCTATTCTGTACTTCTCAGCCACATCCAGGGTGCAAGAGGAACGTAGGAAAGGTGACCCTTATTACTGCATAGCAAATAAAAGACCCTTGAAAGGCCTCCACAGTCTGTTAGGGAGAAAGAATACTTCTGGATTGTAGCAAAACGGTATTCTCTTTCTTTTGCTAAAATTACTCTCACCAGTTTGAAGAATGGCTTTTAATGGTATTTTAATACCATTAAATTGCAACCATAACCATTTTTGAAAGGGTGAAAAATACGGTCATGATCTTTACCTAGGAAAACACCTTGGACATGTGGCATTTTTTTCCAGAAAAATGCCACATGTCCAAGGTGTTTTCCTAGATAAAGATCATGGCCGTATTTTTCACCCTTTCAAAAATGGTTATGGATGCAATTTAATGGTATTAAAATACCATTGGTTGCTGTTTTGCACATGTCTATCTGCCTTCTGCAAAGTCATCTTGCTCCAGCTGTGCCTTCCCCTGAACAAGGTCAAATGGAACTTCCCTCCAGATGACAATTCCTAATAGTTGCTTTTGGTACAGACAGGTGGCAGTTAGAGACAATTAGCATAAGTTTCATTTTCATTGCCCATTTCTAGAGCATTGCTTCTTGATCAAGGGTTCTAGGATTTTTTAAAAAACTAATAGGTTCCAAAGCCTGAAAACCAGTGTTTCTCAACCTTGGCAGGTTGAAGATATGTTGACTACAACTCCCAGAATGCTGGCTGGGGAATTCTGGGAGTTGAAGTCCACGCATCTTCAAGCTACCAAGGTTGAGAAACACCGCTATAAACTATTTGAAACCTCCTGGCCTAGCTGATGGTACCACAGCCTATTGTATTGCTTAATTATAGGCAGAGGTAAAAATTTTCTGCTGTGATACACACCAGGCAGAACAAAGTCACCAGAGAAGTTAATCAGGTTCCCACCTTGAAATGTTTCCACTGTCAACTGAAAATGTACCTATTTTGGACAGTCCTTTGGTTTTTGGGGGGACTACTTTTGTGTTGATACCTGAGAACCTGAATGATTTGCAGCAAATATTGGACAGCTGTGATGATGAAACAAGGAGTTTGGTATGAAGAAAACCTACTAGCCTTTTGTAGAGCTGTGAAGATCTGATTTTTCTCCCTCTGGCACATGGGTTTTAGTGGCCTGGCATGGCTGCAGTTGTGCTGGCATGAGTCAGCAAATGGAATGAAAAGGGGAGAAGCAGCTCAGTTCTCCTTGAAGGCAACTGTGCTGTCCCAAGGGTTGAAGAACTGACCCTTGTGCTGTTGTGGGGAGATGTAAAGGCAGCTGTCCCATTGGTCCACCCTGGTATATAGGTGTTGGGGACTAGAGCCTGAGGGGGGACACCTACCTCCTCAGTTGCTGGGGGACATGTAGCCAGTCTGACCAAAAATTGGAGAGAGAGAGAGGAGAAGAGAGGGGGAGAAAAAAAGACTGTGTGAAATGGGGTGGCTGGAGAGAAAAGTTGGAGAATGAAGTTACGTGAGCATGCAGAGCACTTGGCAGTTCCTGGCTGGGGAGGGAGAAGAAAGTCCCACAGGTGGCTTCCCTAGAAGGACGGAAGTGAAGACCCAGAGAGATGGCATCTTCACCCAAGACCCAAGATGGGAAGGAAAGGGTTGTTGGTCAAGCCCTGGTCTCTGGGGAAAGACTGGGCAGAAGACCCTGAGAGAGTTTCTTCCCCCAACAGAGAAGCAGCAGGTTTTCAGCTGAATAAGTCTAGGAGAAAGTCAAGTCATGCTGAGCACACTACAGTAAATCCAAATATTTTTAGAAAATAAATGATTTGTTTAGAAAATTTCTATGGGGTTCTTCAATTCTGAGAATATCTTTACAGAAAATGCAATTATCAATTAATGAGGGAGGATTCGGTTTTCCAAATCTGGAGCTACGTCATCATACTTACCTACTGTCAAGTATTAAATTCTGGAAGCCAACAAGTGGTGTTAATTTTCCTATCTGGGCAACTTTGGAATATACATATATAACACCTCTGGTCAGATGGACAGTATTAGGATCTAAATATACTAAAACTCTAATATCTCTGGAAACATTTTTATCAGTTAGAAAGCTATGGAATGTCTAATAAAAAAAAAAAAAAAAGATTTGGCCCTTTTCCCCATGCGAAACTGACTTTATGGGGAAACCCAACTTTAAAAATTGGGAAAAAGATGGTGATATGGAAATATTGGATGGAAGCAGGGATATTGACTTTGGACCAACTGATAGATGATGAAGATGACTTTTTAACATACTCTGTGTTAAGAGATAAATATCATCTATCAGATGTAACCCAATGACGATATTTACAGTTACAACATTTGTTAACAACACTGTTTAGATGAGTAGCATTTTCAACTTCTGAAATACCTGAGACATTGGAACAACTTGTTAAGTCCTTTAAAACTAAAAAACCTACTATTAGTTTGTATATATATATTTGCTATCAATAAATCAATCTGATATGCAGAAGTTAAGGGATGAATGGAATAAAGAATTAGAGGTTTCTATATTGCCTACACAATGGGAGTGTGTCTTAATTTCTACAGCAAGAGTGCCAATGGACCTTAAACTACGACTTATACAACAAAAATAATATTTAGAATTTATTGGACTCCACTCGCGCAGCAGAGTGAGCTCCTGTTTCCTCCCCAGCTCCTGTCAACCCAAGAGATTGAAAACTTACGTGAGTAGATAAATGGGGACTCTCACTCCGGTGAGAGGAAAAATGCTGGCGGCGCCTTGCAAAAGGAGTCGGGAGCAGTTGCCGGTACCGCGGAAGCCACACACGCCCGAAAAAGGCGCGAAGCAACGGAAACCCCGCCTCCTGCGCTCGTCAGCTGGGCTCTTCTCTAGGAAGGAGGCACTGGCAAACCACTTCTGAAAACACCTTGCCTTGAAAACTGCAAGGATTCATCCAAGCAGTCACCGTAGAGTCGGTAACGACTGAGTTTGGATTAAAAAAAAAAATACTAAGTTTTGGGAGAAAGTAGTGGACTATATAAATATAATTATGTGACAAAAGCTAACATTTTCAGAGGATATTATTCTTTGAACCAAATATCTAATACATGGAATTTGACATCTGGACAACATAAATGGATTCTCTGTGCCCTTACTGTGGCCAAAAGACTGATATTGCAGCACTGGAAAGATAAAGTATGGCCCCATTTATTCAATGGATTGAAGACCTGATTGTACTTGCTACTTTTGAGTGGATTGCCTATAGATGTAGACTTTGTATGGACAAGTATAATGAAATATGGAACTCATTTATACAAAATACAGTAGCTGATGTTGTCATATAACATGATAGTCATATAAATCTATTAGAAATATATATGTACTTGAATGATATTTGCATTAGATGAGCATATATAGAGTTATTATTGTTTATTGTTGTAATGACATATTAATACTTCCCCCCCTTTGTTGTAGTTCTTTCACTTTTTTGTTAAAGCACTTTTTATGTGTTTTTTTTCCTTTTTTTGTAATTAAAAATTTTAAATAAATAAATAAGTCAGTAGAGCCAGCTCATTCCTTTCTTTACACTCTTTCTTGATAAGCCCACAAAAGGGAGAGGGAAATGGAGTAAAAGGGCGAGGAAGCAGGAAAGCTAGAGGGGGATAGTCTCTGGGAGGGAAACCTAGGAGGAAACCTGACACCAGGTGAATGCTGGGATTGTGTTGTTGTGAATACAGTGGTACCTTGGTTCACGAATTTAATTCGTTCCACGATTCTGGTCAGCAACCGAATTGGTCGCAAACGGAATCAAATTTCCCCATAAGGTTCAGTGTAAATAAGGTTAATTCGTTCTGACCCCTATGAACGTGGTCCCCAACTGAATTGGTCACTAACCGAATCAAATTTTCCCATGAGGTTCAATGTAAATAAGGTTAATCCGTTCTGAACCATATGTATTTTTTTTTAACCACAAAAATATGAAACGAAGTACAGTACAGCACAGTATGAAGAGAGAGAACACTAACCTTGCTTGAGGCGACACCAAAAAGCTTCACAGCAAGTGTCTGTCTGCGACTGCGATCTCGCCTAGAGGAAGCCACGACCACGTGTCAGAGCAAGGAAGATGGCCACGGGTCGTGTTCGTCACCCAATGCGGAGTTTGCGAACGGAAGCAAAATTTTGTGAACGCTGCTGTTCGCGAACCGAATTGTTCGTGAACAGAAGCATTCGTGAACCGAGGTATTACTGTACTTGTAAATAGCTTCACTGTAAATAGTAAAAAACAAAACATAAAAACCTCCACTGTCTTTAGTCAGAAGAAAGCCATGATCAATGCTCTATCGCCTTCCAGCATATCAGACACTAAATATGTGTCTAAGTTAGAGAAAGGCAGATTTCATTCAAACATCTGACAATATTTCTACTGATAAGAGTGATTAGACCAGTGTTTTTCAAACTTAGCAACTTTAAGATGTCTGTACTTCAACTCCCAGAACTCTGGCTGGGGGAATCATGCTGGCTGGGGAATTCTGGGAGTTGAAGTCCAGACATCTTAAAGTTGCCAAGTTTGGAAACACTGAGATAGATTGATCAAGAGCTCTAGCTTGAACCTCATGGGCAATAAATTGCAGAAAAGAGTCAGATCTTTGAGCTAAGGATTGGAGTTAATTAAAGAGCATTAATGATCCTCTTATTAATAGAGGGGATGCTTACTACCCTAGGAGCCTTTTCCATAATGGTCCATGCAATGCTTTCATTAAGCTGTTAATCAGCTAAAGTAAGTTCAGCTTAAGATACCATCATTAACAGTGATGAATGTTAAATATATAGCATTAACGTTTTCCCTCTAATGATCTAATATCTTAGGATGGCAACAAGGCAGGGAAAAGAAGAAGGAAGAAAAATACACATAAGTGACCTCTTGAGAAGATGGTTTTCATGAGATGCTTGGAAGCTAAGAGGAGAAATGTCCATTCTGCTTCACTGTCATGTCTCCAGTTCCCAGCATCTGTATTTCCTGTACAATTTGTGATGGGAGAGTATGATTTTGTAGTAGTAGTAGTAGTAGTAGTAGTAGTAGTGGAGGAGGAGGAGATTTGGCAAGAAGAGAAAAAATTGGTTCCTTCAGCCACTTACTGGGTTTCTCTTATAGCCCTGTCCACCAGCAGCTTTCCCCCTTTACTCTGATATATATATGCAACTGCAGTGCAACAACACAGCTACAGCAGAGCCACCAACAGCAGAAATCAAACAGTACTGGAAGAACATATGGGAGAAAGAGAAGACACATAACACTAGTGCAAAATGGCTGCAGGACCAGAGAGCAGACCACAGTAATCTCCCAGAACAGAAACTAGTCACCATCACAGTAGCAGATAACCCACAGTGGGTCAAGAACATGAAGAGCTGGATAGCACCTGGCCTGGACATGATCCACACCTACTGGCCAAAGAAACTAACAGCACTGCATGAACGCCTAGCAGCATAGGTGAATCAGCTGCTAGCACCAGGCTCCCACCCAGACTGGCTAACACAAGGAAGGACGGTGCTGATCATGAAAGACCTCCACAAGGGAACAGCACCATCCAATTAGCAGAAAATAACCTGCCTCCCCACAACAAAGAAAGTTGTATCAGGCATCATAGCCACCAAACTATAGGACCATATGGCCAGTACATGAGCACAGCTCAGAAGGGCATTGGGAACAACACCAGAGGCTCAAAACACCAAATGCTCATAGACAGAGCAGTCACCTGAGACTCAAGTCTAAATCTGAGCACAGCCTGGATTGACTGTAGGAATGCCACACACATGGATCTGTGAATGTCTGGAGCTATACAGAGTCAATAGGACACTAAGGACCTTCCTCAAGAACTCAGTGGGACTGTGGAGGACAACCCTGGAAGTCAACTCATGACAGTTTGCACAAGTGACCATCAAGTGTGGCATATATCAAGGTGATGCACTGTTCCCACTGCTGTTTTGCATAGGCTTGAACCCCCTCAGCCAGATAATCACAAGGACTGGATATGGACACAAGTTTAAGAGTGGAACTACCATCAAGCACCTCCTCTACATGGATGACATCAAGCCGTATGCTAAGAGTGAATGAGACATCGACTTGCTGATCCACTTAACACAGATCTACAGTGAGGACACTGGGATGTCATTTGGACTGAAGAAGTATGGTTGGATGGTAGTAAAGAGAGGGAAGGTAGTTAAGACTGATGGGGTGGAACTACCAGCAGGCCACATAGCAGACTTACAGACCAGCTACAAGTACCTTGGTATCCCACAGTCACATGGAAACCGTGGTAAGGAGACAAGGAAGACAGCAACATCCAAGTACCACCAAAGGATAAGACAGGTCCTGAAGAGCCAGCTTAATGGGAAGAACAAGATCCATGCCATCAATATGTACACCCTGCCAGTCATCAGATACCCTGCCCGTATAACGAGCATGGAGAATAACAGGGCTAAGATCCTGTGGGACTTCCAGATCCAGACAGACAGGCAGGTACTGGCCAATCAGTCAGACACTGGGGTAGTAGACAAGGACCAGAAGACAGTGGTGGTGATAGATGTAGTGGTGCCAAGTGGCAACAACATTAGGAAGAAGGAGTATGAGAAACTGGAGAAGTACCAGAGCCTGAAGTAGGAACTAGAGAGGATGTGGAAAGTATAGGCCAAAGTGGTCCCAGTGGTGGTAGGAGCACTCAGGGCTGTAACTCCTAAACTGGGAGAGTGGCTCCAACAGGTCTCAGGAACATCACCAGAGCTCTCCGTCCAGAAGAGTACAGTGCTAGGAACAGGTAAGATACAGCACAGAACCCTCAAACTCCCAGGCCTCTGGTAGGGGAGCCGAGATTGAGGAAGACACATACCACCATAGGGGTGAGAGAGGATTTGTTTAATAGTTTTTCTGTACTATATTTCCAATCTTTTATCCTGCCTTTCTTACAGAATGCTATACGTGACATACATGAGTTTATCTTTGCAGCAACTCCGTTAAGCAGATTAGACTGTGGAATAAAGACTGTGTAAGGTTTGCCCCGTTCGACAGAGAAACTCTCGTGACACGTGTGGTTCACAAAGAAGGTTTACTCATGCGTAACGTAGTAGTCACAAGCAAAGCCAGGACTGGCTTGGTACAATTGCATCACTTGTTATATTCCCCCCTTCCCGCGCTTTTTTCCCGCCCTGCGATCACGTTGCAGCTGCGGATTATGGGCCCCCAATAATCCCCCTTGATTGTTCATGATGGCAGGATCGGTCAGGGTCTATTGTCCTTGATTGCCAGTCCCCCTCCGGCTGGGTTGGTTCCTCCCCGTTACGTGCAAGCCCGCGGGTTCTGTGCTGCGTTGCGATCTTGTTTCGCTGCCTGCGGCCCCGTTCATTGCTGGCTCGCGCCGTTATCAGTTTATAGTTAAAAGCTTCCGCTGCGGTTTTCTGGTTTGGCTGGGCGCAGGTGGCCCGTTAATTAGCGGCGCTTTCAGTTCCTCTTTTCCCCGCTAGCTACCGCCGGTGGATTCCGCGTGGTCTGGCTGCGAGCTTCCCTGAAGCCCCGTGCTTCCCTGAAGCCCCGTGCTGACCGAACCTGACATACCGCCCCCCTGAAGACAATTCCCCCCCCCGGCTCTATTTCGGCTTCCCGGGGTATTTCTTGTAAAAGTCCCGCACTAGGTCCGGTGTCCTTATGTGGGTTTTACTCACCCATTCGCTGTGGGACTTGGGAAAATGTTTCCATTGCACTAGGAGCTGGGTCTGCCCCTTGTGCCTCCGGGCGTCCAGTATCTGGTTGATCTCGAAATGCTGCTCCCCCCCGACCATGATGGGTGGTGGCACTCCCTCTGTCTTGTGCCAGGCGTTCCCCGGCTGGTGCAGCTTTAGCAGGCTGCAATGAAACACCGGGTGGATCCTTCCGAGGCTTTTCGGGAGCGTCAGCCTGACGGTTACTGGATTGATGACCTCTGCAATGGGGAACGGCCCCACAAACCTCGGGCTGAGTTTTTTCGATGCCTGGTGTGTCTTTAGGTTTTTGGTTGACAGATACACCTGGTCCCCCACTTTCCACGGCTCCTCGGGGAGCCTCTTGTGGTCCGCGTGTTTCTTGTAGTCGGCCTTGGCTCTTTGCAATGCCGCGTGCGCCACTCCCCGGGTCGCGTCGATTTGGGCGAACCAGGCGTCCAGGGAGTTGATCTGGGATTCCGGCTGAGGCAGCTCCGGCATGGGGACGAAGTCTCTCCCGGTGGCTACTTTGAACGGAGAGAACCCGGTACTCTTGTGGACGGCGTTGTTGTATGCCACTTCCGCGAATGGTAGTAGCTCTGCCCAATCGTCCTGTTGGTGCCCCACGTAGCAGCGCAGGTACTGTTCGAGCCCCCCGTTCAGGCGTTCCGTGGCTCCGTCCGTCTGCGGATGCGCCGCGGAAGAAAGGGCTTGTTTCGTCCCCACCCGCTTCAGGAACTCCCTCCAGAACCGCGCGATGAAGTTGCCGCCCCGATCGCTGACGACCCGTCGGGGCGCGCCGTGGAGCCGGTAAACATGTTGCACGAACAGTCTTGCCAACCCCTCTGCTGTGGGGACTCGCCGGCACGCTACAAAGTGCGCTTGTTTAGAGAATAAGTCCGTAACCACCCAAATGGCGGTCTTCCCCTTACTCTCCGGGAGCTCTACTATGAAGTCCATGGCGACCTCTTGCCATGGGCCGTCGGGTTCCGCTACCGACTGGAGTAGCCCTCTAGGTTTGCCTTTGGCCCCTTTCGCCGTCGCGCGCACCGGGCAACCCCCCGAGTACGCCTCCACGTCCTTACGGAGCGTGGGCCACCAAAATTGCCGCCGGATTAAGTGGAGCGTCTTTACGAAGCCGTAATGCCCCGCGCTCCGGCTGTCGTGGGCTCTTTCCATGACCTCCCGTCGGCAACCCTCAGGCACGTACAGCTTTCCTTCGTGCCACCACAACCCCTCTTGGCTGGTTAGCGCCTCTCGGTTCTGCTTGAGCCAAGTGTCCCGCTCCGCCACCTCCGCGAACCCTTGCCTTACTTCAGGCGCCGCGTCCCGTCACTCCCCCTTGGTCTGGCTTAGGGTCACCGCCTTTGCAGCCAGTCTGCTGGCAGGGATGATGGAGTCCACGATCTCCTCCCGTAGGCTGGCGTGCTGGGGCATGCGAGACAGTCCATCTGCTAGGAAGTTGCGCTTCCCCGGGATGTGTTTTAGTGTGAACCTGAACCTCCCAAAGTACTGGGACCACCGCGCCTGTTTGGGGGATAGCTTACGCGGGGTCTTCAGGGCCTCGAGGTTCTTATGGTCCGTCCACACCTCGAACGGTTCAGCTGCCCCCTCCAGTAGATGCCTCCACGTGGCCAGTGCCCACTTGACTGCGTACGCCTCTTTCTCCCACACCATCCACCTTCTCTCCGTCTTGGTGAATTTGCGGGAGGCGTAGGCGCATGGGTGGATGGCCCCCTCCGGGCTGGGCTGGAGCAGGACTGCCCCCGTTGCCACGTCTGATGCATCTACTTGGATTATAAACTGCCGATCTGGGTCAGGATGGCGCAGGATCGGCTCCGCTGTGAACCGCCGTTTTAGCTCCTCAAATGCCCCCTGGCATTCTGCAGTCCACGCAAGTGCCATGCTGGGCTTGGGGGGTTTCCCAGTGCCCTTGGTCTTCAGCAGGTCGGTTAGGGGAAGGGCGATTTGGGCGAAGTTCGGGATAAACTGTCTATAGAAGTTCGCAAACCCTAGGAAGCTTTGGAGTTGCCTCCGGGTTCGCGGCGCTTCCCAGCCCAGGACATCCTTCACTTTCGCCGGGTCCATCTCAATTCCCCGGCTGGATATTCGGTAGCCGAGGTAGTCTAGTTGCTCTCGATGGAACTTGCATTTCGATAGCTTCGCGTACAGCTGTGCCTTCAGCAGTCTCTGGAGCACCGTGCACACCAGGCTCACGTGCTCCGCCAGGGTTTCGGTGTAGATGAGGATGTCGTCCAGGTAGACCAGGACGCCCCGATAGAGTAGGTCGTGCAGCACCTCATTTATTAGCTGCATAAATACCCCCGGGGCCCCTTTTAATCCGAACGGCATCACGGAAAACTGGTAGCTTCCGAGCGGCGTGTTGAACGCCGTCTTCCACTCATCTTTTGCGCGGATCCTGACTCTGAAGTAAGCTTCGCGCAAGTCCAGTTTTGTGAACACCCTCCCCTTAGACAGATGCGACATCAAGTCCTTCATCAGGGGGAGGGGGTATTTGTACTCCGTGCTGATTGCGTTCAGCCCCCGGTAGTCCACGCACATTCGAAGCGAGCCATCCTTCTTCTCCTGGAATAGTACCGGGGCCGCTAATGGCGACTTCGCGGGTTGGATGAACCCCCGCGCCAGGTTCTTGTCTATGACCTCCCGCAGAGCCCTCATTTCTGTCCTTGACAGGGAGTACATTTTCGGCTTAGGCAGGATCGCCCCTGGCTCTAACTCGATGGCGCAATCACTGGGCCGGTGTGGTGGGAGCTGGTCGGACTCCTTCTCCCTGAACGCTGCCGCCAGGTCTCGATACTGCCTTGGGATTCCGCCGCCCGTCGTGGGTTCCCCGGGCCCGGCCTCTCTCTTTGCGGTTGTCTCGCCAGTCGCCGCTGCCTCCCCACGCCTCGGGATCGTTGCGGGTCTCCGGGGTCCCGGCGCTGCTGCTGCTGCTGCTGCCGGCCGGGTCTCAGGCTCCGTCTGCTCTCGCCCCGTCTCCCGGTGTCCCGGACCCTCCACTTGCCCGTCTGTGGTTGCGGCCGCACCCGTCCCCACGGCTCGGTCCCCTTGGCTCCCGCACTTCGCCGGCCTGTCGACCCCGAACCGCACTGCCTCCGCCGTCCAGTCGACCCGTGGGTTCCGTCGTCATAGCCACGCCAAGCCGAGTACCACCGCGTAGTCGGCCACCGGGACCACCACAAATCTCAGTTCTTCCCGGTGACTCCCGATCGTCATCTGGACCGGCTCGGTGTAATACTGAGCTGGCCCCCCCCCGCCAGCATGCCGTCTAGCTGGCTGAATGCAATGGGCTCCCGGAGGCGCCTCAGCTGTAGTCCGAGCCCCGAGACCACAGCTGGGTGCATCAAGCAGTGGGTGCAGCCTGAATCCAGTAGCGCCCGCAGCTGTGCCTCCCCTCCGGATCTCACCCCCTGGATGTGTATTCTCACCCGGAACGGAGGGCAGTCCTCATCTCCTATTGGGTCCGCGCGCCTCGACTCCTCTGCTCGCACTGGGACGCCGTTCAGTGCGAGCGCGCCTCGTTTCCCGCCGGCTCCGAGTCCTCTCCGGAGGACGCCATCTCCGGGGTCGACCACCCCCCGCGTCCTTTCTCGGTCACCGCCGCCACTGCCCCCTTCCGCGGTCGGTCGCCGGCCCTTTTCCCGGTCGCACGCGGGGGCTTGACTTCAGGCCGTGGTGGGGCTCCTTCCCGCTCCGTCGGGCACTGCGCCGCTCGGTGGCCTCTGCCTCCGCACCGGAAGCACAGGTTCGGGGCTCTGGTCGCCTCTCGCACCCCGGTGGGCTGCCGCCGACTGCTCCGCCTTTCCTCGGGGGTTCTCTCCCTCGGCTGGTCCCTCGTCTGGTCCCGTCGCCTCGCGCTCTGTTGGATCTGCCGCCACGCTGATTCCGCCGTTCCAGCCAGCCAGATCCAATCTTTCACTGTGGACGGGTCGTCCCGCCCCAGTGCCCGCTCCAGGATCTCTGGATTGAGCCCCCTCTTAAAATACTTCACCCTCAGGGACTCCGGCCAGTCCGTGAGCTTCTCTGCCAATCTCCGGAACTCCAGGGCATACTCTGATACTGACTTGCCCCGCTGTCTGAACTGCAGGATGTCATCCTCCGCCCGCTTGGCGCTCAATGTGTCCTCGAATCTGTCCCGGAGCGCCTGCATGAAGTCCGGGAAACTCCGCAGTTCCCCCGCGTTGGCATCGTATAGTCCGATCACCCAGCTAGCTGCTTGACCATCTAGCAGCTCGGCCACGTAGGATACTCTATCCTCGTCCCTAGCAAATAGGTGACCACCCCTCTGCATGAACCCCCTAACGTGCGTCAAAAAGTGCGGCAGCTGTTCAGGGTCCCCTGAGAACTTCCCAGTGATACCTCGAAGTCTCAGGGCGTCTGCCACCCGTCGGTCCACCGACCGGGGCGTCGTGGGCGGTGCCGGCTGAGGTGCCGGACCGCCACCCCTGTTGCTCGCCCCCTCGCTCACCGCAGGTGGTCCCACTCTCTGTAGCAGGGTCTGGAGCATCGCCTCCATGGCGTCTAGGCACCGCTCGACTCTCTCTTCTAGTCGGGTGAACTTCTCGTCCCACTCGCGGTTCCGGGACCCTGAACCTCGGGTCATCGTGACGCCTGAACCGTCTGGCCCTTGGTTCACGCCCATCGACCACCGCTCGGCTGGAGGGCGCCCGGTCCTGGCTGCTGTCCCGTCGCTCCCGGGTGGCTCCGACCGTCCCTCCTCGAGCCTGGGTTCCTCGTGCTCCAGCTGACCCACGGATTCCTCGTCGCTGGTCATGCCTGTATTGGAAAAGGAAACGCTCCTCGGTGGTACCGGGTAGCGCTAACGGTGAGTCCTGGCTTTATGTAAGGTTTGCCCCGTTCGACAGAGAAACTCTCGTGACACGTGTGGTTCACAAAGAAGGTTTACTCATGCGTAACGTAGTAGTCACAAGCAAAGCCAGGACTGGCTTGGTACAATTGCATCACTTGTTATATTCCCCCCTTCCCGCGCTTTTTTCCCGCCCCGCTATCACGTTGCAGCTGCGGATTATGGGCCCCCAATAATCCCCCTTGATTGTTCATGATGGCAGGATCGGTCAGGGTCTATTGTCCTTGATTGCCAGTCCCCTTCCGGCTGGGTTGGTTCCTCCCCGTTACGTGCAAGCCCGCGGGTTCTGTGCTGCGTTGCGATCTTGTTTCGCTGCCTGCGGCCCCGTTCATTGCTGGCTCGCGCCGTTATCAGTTTATAGTTAAAAGCTTCCGCTGCGGTTTTCCGGTTTGGCTGGGCGCAGGTGGCCCGTTAATTAGCGGCGCTTTCAGTTCCTCTTTTCCCCGCTAGCTACCGCCGGTGGATTCCGCGTGGTCTGGCTGCGAGCTTCCCTGAAGCCCCGTGCTTCCCTGAAGCCCCGTGCTGACCGAACCTGACAGACTGGGCCAAATAATTTAGTGAACCTGTTTACTTGCCAAAGTCACTTTACTATGAAATAGCTTTTAGGTGCTCTTTTGCCATCAAAAATGTCTCAGCAAACCATAGAAACTCATTCTGGCTGTTTTTGCTGTTATTTTTAATCATGTAAACCAGAATACATGGTTTATCTCTGTTAAGCAAGCCAGGAATTGGAAGCCAAGACTAATTCATGGTTTTTACCATTGGGAAGTAAGCCAGAGTACCCAGTTCACACATTCCATCTGACCAACATGCAGTGGCATGCTTCTTAATCTTGGTAAGCCAGGATTCTTCAGAATTTGATTTATCCCCCGTACGTTCTATTGCAGGATAATGCTTATTGCAGCTGCACAGATATGGATGCATATGGAGAACAGTCTCAACATCAGCACACTAAATCAAGTCAGCTGGGACCAGAGCAGGGTTTATTTGGCAGAATGGTCTGTAGTCTGATACATCATCATGTTGCTGTACCTTTAAGAAGATTCATTTTTTTATAACTGTATTCCATGCAAAAATATTTGGACTTTCAAACCCAGTCCACTATTCCTTTCAAATATACCAGAAATGTAAGAAGCTACAGTAGATACTCTGCTCAGTGACACAGATTTGATAAAACATGCAATACCAAATGGTTTGACAAGAACAGCATATCCACAAGAGAATTTCACTGCCTGAACTGTAAATTACAGTGCTGCTGGAGAAGGAGAAACTCATTTTTAAAAGATGCTGTAATCTGTTGGGCCATGCAGTCACATATCCTTACAACAGGAAACACAAATAGGTAGCACTAGCATAAACTGAAAAGGAAAAGCATATTATGGAATGTAACACTTTAAAATCAATAAATAAGAATAAGGAGGTATTTAGGATTAAATGTTGGAGGAAGGAGTTGTAGCTCACTGGTAGATCCCAGATTAAATCTCTGGTTTCTCCAAATGAGACATATCATCTCTATCAGATAGCCCAGGAAGATATTATTCTTAACGTTAACAAAGCCATTAAAAGGTCCAGGGGGGAAAGAAGAAAGGATAGTATTGTTCCTATATAGTTTTCATAATAGATCTTACATCAAAATGCTCAAATCAGTCCAAATGTGAGAGAAATGGGCCCAGATACTGTCATCCAGAAATATCTAAAGTTGCAAGGTCACAGTCCACTTAATTACCCAATCTATAATGATCAGATATCCCTGGTCAAATTAAGATTTTTTTTTGAGTCTTACAGCAGACTCCTTTAACAAACATGACCTCCTCTCCCCCCACCTGAGGTCACTTTCCCTAATCACCAGCCCATTCTGCTGATTTCACCACCTAGGAGGTACAGCTTGTTCTCCAGATTCTCTGCTCACTTTCTTGAGAGTCCCAAATGATAAGAATCTAAAATAACAAGAGAAGTGGTATGGTAAAGTCACTCTTACTTGTGTAAAAGTAGAGTCCAACTCAAGATAGAGTCACTTCATTCACAAATAATAAAAATGGGCCCTAGTTTCATGACAAACATCCTTAGAAAGCATGGGAAAGAATCCCATCTTTCCCCACTGCTATACTGAAATAAATAAATAAAGCACAACAGTGCATCATGTCATTATATTGCCATGTTTTCACTGGTGCTATCATCAAACAGTTCATAAATTCTTGCAATAAAAAAGCACTAAACTGTCAACATAGAGAACACTAAAATTCAATGTGTCTCTCTCAGTTTCATCACAATTAGCAGCCGCTAAATGGTTACAGCCAATTCTGCTCACTTATTCTCACTCTTTCCCTAATAGCCTGATTTACATCAATTGCAGAAGAAAAGGAACTCAGTTAATTGAGCCCTCAGTTTCTCAGTGGCACCTTGTACTTACAGCAGAGCAAATGTATGCTTAGGGGATTTACGTCACATTACCCAATATTCTGATTTTGGAAAAATAGACTAGAAGGTAAAGAAAAGGTTTACTTCTGCACACACTTTCAGAGGATGCTCTATTTCATTGCAAAGAACTCATGTAGGGAGGGATGTCTGCATCATCTCCCATCTTTAGTTTTCTGGGACCAGCTGTTTTAAAAGATGTCCTTGTAAAGCACTGGAGAAACATCTCCCTTGCTTTTCAAAGGCCAGTCTTGAAGAATTAACCCAGAGAAAACTGGGACAAGGCCAAAAGAGGTATCTTTGGAGTCATCTTTAAGCTGTGAATTTTTGGTTACCCTCCTCCTTTTCCTGGCTAGTTTTGTAAAGCATCTTTCTAGTAAATCTTCTGCTTGCCTTGCCAGTGGGATATTTTTAAAGGAGTTCTGGAATGACTTCAAAAAAAGTGAATTATTTCTGACTTTTCTGGAAAAATTATTGAGTTCACTGTTGAGTCTATCCAAAGTTAATAAGTTCAGGCTCTCACTGGAATGGCAGCTTGTTTGAGTTTTAGCTACTAAGGTCATTTGGTTGAAGTCTTGAATAGATGAAATTGCCTAAATGTTACTATAAATGTTACTATAAATTACAGGTACTCATTTCTGTCGGTGCAATAACTACTGAATTCCACCCATGGATGTTTAAACTCCAGCTTGACTGAGCAGAAGAAAGGCATGAGTGAAGTGAGAGGAATATTTCTTGCAACCCCTGTGTTTCTGTGGTCTGTCAGCCTGGCTTATTTGTAAACACAAGTTTAGTGTTCCTTCAAAAGAGCACTACATCCATATATGTAAGGAGCCTGTATAATGACTGATCAGGGCTTTCCTAAAGCAGGCAGATAACTCTGAAGAAGCCAAGTGTTCAGTCTATCCTGTAGCCCCAGCCAAAATCTCCTTGGAGGGCAGCACCCAGTGAGTGGAGGAAAAGAGGTATCCAATTGCTGCCTAATGTAGCTAATAAATGCTGGGCAGAATCTGATTTCTGACCATGTCATCAACCATTACAGCTATGTGACGAAAGGACATCCCCCTGTGTTGGCTTTCATCCCAAACATACTGTCTAAATAATAATCCCAAACACATTTGCCAGATACACTTCCCATTGAATTCAGTTTTTTATTTTGGGTTCTATATGCATAGGATTGCATTATGAGTTTTAGTAATACTAAATTTGCTTCAGCAAATTTTCCACTTCGTGAATATTTCCAGTATTCATCAGTGATAACTTACTTATGTGAGCACAAGGTTATTCCTGGTTTCAGTGGTGCTGATCTCTTAATCCCTGACAATGACGAGGCTGCCATAAGAGTTTAATGGAGCATGCCTGACACTAGCCTACTGCACAGGAATAAATAGCCAGGCCCTATATAATAAGAATATTTTTCTAATCTCAGCTCATTCTTACATTGCTAATAAAGCCAGAAACCTCCTATAAAGGAAGCCTTGCATTTTAAGACCTTGGGGTGGGGGTGGAGGGCTGTAAAGGCATGATTTGCAACTTGATTAAAAGCATCTTGGAGAAAATGTTCTGAAACCAGAATAGCTTTTCCAGTTATGCATCGAGAAGAGCAATCCATCATTGATAATGGAACTGGCCTTGAGGGACCAGGCACACTTAAAAAAACCCAAATACCTAAGGAGAAAAATGCAAATAATAGCAAAGAAGGAACTGCATTTAAACAGTAATGCTTCTTCAAGATTTTATTCATAATCCAGCAAAGAATCAAATAGGTTGAAGCCTATTGATTTAAATGGTTTTAGGAGGTATGTTTACTGTATCCGCTTTTTGCTGTCCCTATAACTTAGTATGTGCACAACAACAACAATCTGGAATTGAACATGGAGATAAAAGAGAATTCTCATAAATAGAAGGGGCTTCTTGAACTAATTGTTCATCTGCCATAGTAATGCAAACCTCATCCTAATCGACACACTCCTACCTGAGTTTTTAACTAAAGATAAAACTGGAACAGACTTACACTGGTCTACTAATGTATTTTAGATTCAACTCTAAGCATTTGGATATTTTCTGTAGTCACGGAACAATAATCAATAGATGCAGTCATTTGTAATGGCTAAAAGAGGAAGCCAAAGAAACATATACTGACATCTTACTCATAGCCCCGTCTGCTGGCATTTCCATTCCCAACCTTCTGTCCCATAGTCTGCAATAGAGAGCCAGTTTGGTCTAGTGGTTAAGGGTCCAGGCTAGAAACCAGGAGACTGAGAGTTCTAGTCCCACCTTGGGCATGAAAGCCAGCTGGGTGACTTTGGGCCAGTCACTCTCTCTCAGCCCAGCTCACCTCACAGGGTGGTTGTTGTGGGGAAAATAGGAGGAGGAAGTATTAGGTATGTTCACAACCTTGAGCTGTATATGAAAAAAAGGCAGGATAAAAATCTAAAAAAAATATATCACTAATTTATATTATAAAGCTTAGCACGAGCAGCCCTGTTCAGAGACTCTGCTTTCTTGGAGCTCTGTTGCTTTAGCAAATATCTAATGATGATGACACCAGGTTTGTTTGGATTAGATATATCTCATCCAATAATGGCTACTTCCGGTCATTGCTTGCTTCCTATAAAATCTTCTGTTCCTCCTAAAACAGTGCAATAAATATGTCCTATTGCAAATAGCTATGATGTCAGGCTGTGGGGAGAAAGAATAGATTATTCTGAGCAAGCTGGAGCAGGAACTAGTGTAGAAATAGTTGTAGAGCGTAAAGCTGATTTGTTGGAAGTTGCAGCAACTGTATTTTAAGAATAACAGAATAACTACATATTGATGGCCAGCCTAATAGGGCAGTGCACACTTTAAAAAAAATTGGGAAGAAATTGTGGCTTTAAGAAATCCCAGCTACTTAATATGGCACTCTTTTCAGGCTGATTAAAAGCTTGAGAAAAAGTCAAGCTAGGTCTGAAAAATTACTCCTACGCTATTTCTGAAGCACGCAGAGTCTTACTATCTAGTTCAATGGGGCAATTCCATATATTGCTGGATTCCAAGTTCCACAAACTAAACCAAAAATAAGTGACAGGAACTGTAATTCAAGAACAACAAAAAGTATGTAAGTTCTTTAACTTTGCTTTTAGAGTTTCAAGTTAGGATTCTTTCCGAACCCTGGATGGAGATGCCAAAGACTGGACCCAGAATCTTATATACGAAAGCATGTGCTCAACCTTGAAGAAGTGGGAAAAAATCTCTTCCATGTGAAAAATGTATTAATGCCTTTTCTTTCACTGTTCATGATACTGAATCAGTCAATCAATCAGATTTATAGCCCACTGTCTCCTGGTAAAATCAGCCCATAATGGTTTACAATATAAGACAAAACATCCAACCCATCTCCTTGGCTATAGCATTTTGAAAGAACTGAAGTTGAGCATGAGTGTTAACATCAGTAAAATCTTTAAAGACCTTTCCTCCACCCCCATTTGTGTTCCAGATCTTTGCAAGGATTTGGAAATCATCATTTCTCAAGGATAGTTCTTAGGATATACTATACTAAAGTCACCACCAACAGTGGTTTCCTGAGATATTTTCATTTCAGTTCTGTAAGATAGAGCACTATAAATAATGTCGTTAGCAAAAAATGAGAAGTATAATTTCCAAGCCAAAGTTACTCAGGTTCATTTAGATGTGGCCTGTGATGAATTTTGCAACTGTTTGTTGGGCATTAAATCATCTTGCTGACAGTTAGAATCAGCTCACTGCACAGAATAAAATAAAGTTATTTTTAAAAGTTTTTCTATTATCATCTTCTTTTCTGTAAGGTAAGCATTCCTTGTGACCTAAGTGGAAATAGAAAGTAGGAGAAAAAACTATATGCACTACACACTCACACACACATCCTGAAACAATATTATGTTTTCTGGCAAAAAAGCACTGGGTAGGGGACTATGTCACTCGGTGGAATTAAAAAAAAAAGTCAGAAAAAAGTAAAGCTGACGTTAACATTTTATTCCTTTTTACCATTTTTTTTTCTGGGAAACAGTACTGCCATTTTATGGCATTTGAGGAAGGAAGAAACAGTTAAGAACCCAGCCATCTCAGACTCTGTTCTTGATAACTGAAAAGGATTATCTCTTTGTCAAGGACCACAAAAATTCTGTTCCTGGGCAATATAAATAATCAGATGAGAATAGAGACAAACGTATTAGAATCCTTGCAATCTCCTTTTCCTCTGGAAAAAGAAAAGAAATGAAACCTGTTTCAGGAAAGGATGGTTTATATGAAAAATAAATAATGCACTGGCTGTGCTTAACTCTTTCCCTGCTATCAGTTTCACCTCTATCCAGCCTTGATACATGAAAACGTATCTAAATTTACAATCATCTCATGAGCGGGACAGTATGAATCTGAGATCTTTTAAACTGAATGTGAGAGTAAATAAAATGGATGAATTTGTCCATTTGAACTGAGAATGTTGACTATTTCACTCTTAAAAGTCTGATTTGAAACATGAGATACAGCCAGGTTTGTGGTGCTCACTCAAATCCCTGACCAATCACCTCTCCCTCTGATAGGCTGTTCATCTTGAAGAAGTATATTATGAGTTTTTTTATGACGGGAAAACTGTATATATTAAATGTCTTTGGTACAACTGGGAGGTAATCTAATTCAGTACATTTTCCAAGAAGCACTGTCAGTTGTAATTTGGGGGGATAAATCCATGTGGACATCTATCAGCCAACTTCTTCTCCTTCCCCCATGTTCCAACATTCCATATCTCAACTGCTCATGTACCTGAGCTTTGTCTTCTCTAGACCAGTCTTCCCCATCCAATTAATTTCTAGATATATTGGAGTACTATTCCAAAAATCCCCATCCAGCAGGTTAACAGGGAATTATGAGGGTGGATCAAGCCTATAGGCTATCAACTCAAGAAGTCTGCCTGTAATTCAGATCAGGCTAAATTAACATCAGTGTGCTGAAAGTCTTTGTTTTTCGTCAGTTTCATTTTTAAATTAAAATGAAATCACAAACTTCCATACTTCGCTGTATGAAAGTCAGATGTAGACTGTTTCACTTCTGAACTGAGATACATTCAAATCATGCAATTATAGAGTTGGAAGGGACCATTTGGACTATTGAGTCCAACCCCTTGCTCAATGCAGGAATCGAAGCATCAGAGACAAATCATTGTTTAACTTCTGCTTGAACAACTCCAATGAAGGGGAGCCCACCACCTTTGTGGGTAATTTATTCCACTATCAAACAGTTCTTATCACTAAGAAGGGTGTGTGTGTGTGTGTGTGTGTGTGTGTGTGTGTATTTTGTGTAACATTCAGTCAGAACCTGCCAACCTTCATAGATCCATTATTCTGTGTTTTGCTCTCTGGAATGAAAGAGGTCTTGACCTTTCTGTGTGTGATGTCCTTTCAGTTATTTGAAGAATACTATCTTATCCTAGCACAGTATTTTTTTCCCCTCAAGGCTAAACATACCTTCTTCAATCTCTCTTCAGAGGACTTCATTTCTGGTCCCCTGATAATCTATGTTCTTATCTGAACCTGTTCCAATTTCTCTGCATCCTTCTTAAACAATGATGCACATAACTTGAAATGGATCTGACCAAAACAGAATAGTGGAATGATTACTTTCCATAATTTGGAAATTATACTTCTGTAGATACTTCCTAAAATTACATTTGTCTTTGCAGCCACATCACATTGCTGGCTCATATTCCATTGGCAATTAATGACTATTGTAAGAGTTGAGAAAAGCTAGAAGATTTTGGGTTCAAATGCATACACTGATTCAGAGGATTTTAAAGATTAATATACAACTGAAACCAGAACTTTCCCTCTTGGGACTGATGGATAAACAGTTGGGAAAAAAAAATAATGGAACCTTGTTTTTATATATAACTGCAGCAAGATTATTGTATAGTGTAACCCCTTGCTTACGTGGGGGCCTTCTGGGTTGCGGAGCTGGCTTATCCACAAGACCCTCTGAATTCTTCATAGCACCTCTGGATTTGTTTAAATGAAATTAGTGTTCTGATGTGGCTACCTGAGGATTAGGCCTTTGCCAAAAAAAAAAAAAAAAAATGGGGGGGGATAACTCCTCTCTAACCCCTCTCTGGAAACTCAAATTAATAAAGGCAGCCACCTCATGGCTGTGAATATAAAGTAGATATACTATTGATAGCATTCAACCACTTTATCTAAATCACATGATTAAAAGAAATATTTGGTTATTTATTTATGTATCCATTTAATTTGTTTTTAGCATTGCCCAATCCCAGAGCAACTCTGGGCAGCTCACAAAATTAAAAACAAAAAAACAAAAAACCCCCAGTAAGATGATAAAAATACAATGAGTGATATAACAAATAAGAATTAACAAAATGGCAATTTGGACAACTCACATTAAACATATATAATGCATGTCAAACTCCTCTAAAAAGCGGGTTCCAGACACCCTACCCCAAGGCCTGGGAGAATAACCAGGTCTTTAAGGCCTTCCAGAATGCCATCAAGGTTGGAGTTGTCCAGATTACTCTTACAAAGCCATCCTAACCTATGCATTTGATTTCTATTTTCTAAATTAATCTTTGTACCCATCTCAGTTAAATTTCATTTCTCTTAGTATTAGCCCAGTTTTTCAACCTATCAGGAATATTGTATCTTCTGGGGAATTAATTATCCCACTCAGTTTAATATTATCTGCAAATCTGATAAGCATTATCTCCTTTTCTTCATGAACTCTTAATTAAAATGTTGAAAACTGAGAAGCCAAGACTAATTCTTGTGGCACCCCACTCCAGTCTGATGAGGAACAGTACTGAATACTCTTTGAGTACAATTTTTGAGCCAGCTATAGATCCACTTAATTGTCTACCATCCTAACCACATTTAAAAAGCTTACTAATTAACATGTCATGGGGTGCTAATCAAATGCTTTGCAGAAGACAAGTGTATTATGTTTATTGCAACCTATTAAGGAAGTTGCCCAATCAAAAAAGGATACAAGGTTAGTCTAGCAAGATTTGGTCTTGACAAATCCATACCTACTTCTGATAAGTATCACATTGTTTTTAATGGGCTTAAAGACCAATCTCTTTATGATCTACTTGAGAATCTAACTGGATATTGATGTCTGACTAACTGGTTTGTAGTCTACTGGATCTTCATTTTCCCCATTTTTGAAGATAGAGGCAATAATTGTTCTCCTCCTGTCTTTTGACACTTCATCAGTTCTTCAGTATTTCTCAAAGATAATACATGAGGGCTTGGCCAGACCATCAGCTATTTTCTTCAATACCTTAGGATGGTAATGATATGGCCTGGAAATTTAAGCTCATTCAAATAAAGATGTACTCTCTGACAATGTTTCTATCAGTTAAGATTCAATGTTGGGCCTTAGTCCTACCCTTCAAAATTTCCTAGTGCAATGCATAGCTTTTGGTTGGACAATAGTGAACCAAAATAGTTAGCTGAGTAGTTGGAATTGTGTACAATTGTTTTTTTTTAAATTCTTCTGGAATTCCACCCATCTTGAGTATATTTTCCCATTAGCTTTTCCTGCCATGGTATTTTATGTATTATTGCTGTAGATTTATTTTAAAATTTTCTTTTCTTATACAGTACATACTTCAGTACACTCAGATTTAATTTTCTTTTAATTTCCAAGAATTTTAGCATTACATGTTTTTGCTACTTCCACTCTTTCAGTTTCCTGTGGATGCAAATCAAGGGTAGCTGATCCTCTTAGACATTCTTCTAGGAGAAAGTTCTCAACACGACAAATCAAGAATTGGGCCACAACATCTTGAAAGATCATGCTTGGCAGAGTTTGTCTCCCAATAGATACCAGAATAATTAAAGTCTTATATTGGATTGCACTGGACCACCAGAACTCACTATTTGAAAAATATATTATATATAACATACTTGTAATGATTTAGTAAAGCTTTATGGTTTGGCTAAAATGAACTATACAAAAATAAGTAAGTATTAATAAGCATAAGTGTAAATAAATAACTATACAAAAATAAGTAAGAAGATACCTTATCATGAAAACCCAAATTTTATGCATAGCAAAATTAAATGTAGTAAGAATTGCCCTCATATTGTTGTAGAATTCAAAGCAAAGTACTGCATTAAAGCTTAAAATATCCTCCTTGAAACCATGACCCAAACCTCTTTTAGTTATCTGAGAAAGTTGAATTCTCTTGTGCCATTCCTTTTTTAGTTTATGCTATACAATAACCCACAGATTAAATCAATTTTGTACCTCCTCTGCAGTTCACACATCAGGTACCTACTCTCACATAGATTTCAGTATCCTGCATTATTACCGTTAAGCTCTTTTCTATCTCCTCTAAATCTGACAAAACATTTAATTTCCCACTGGACTTTATATTTAACTGTAACCAGCTTGAACTGAGTACCCTGTTAAGCAGCTATCATTCTACCCTTTGACAATGAACAGAATTTGTTATATTCGAATATTCCCTAGTAGATGGACATGTCATTCATTCTCCTTGTATGTGTCTGTCTGTGTTTGAGTATAATTGCTATGTCATTTTCAATGTAAAACTATCATGGAGAATTTGTTTCCAGCTACTTTTATAAGCCAGTTGGTTGGCAGTAGCACAATCAGCAGTAGTTTCCTTCTCAACCTAACCTCAACCAATAACATGTTGGCTTTGTAATCTGGATGGGGACCTGTCACATAATGTTGGAGGGTTGGCTAAGACTGATCAACAGCTGAGCATGACATGCACTTGCTTCCAAATGCAAGAATAGCACAAGAACATCAATAAAGCAGAGATCCCCAGCCATGACTTTCCATATTTTGGACTACAGATCCCAGCATTCCTTGCCAGCAAGTTCAGTAGACAGAAAAGAAGGTTGTTGTAGTCCCACAATACATGGAACCTGTCAGGCCTAGCCCAAGGAACTCCAAGAGACAATGCAAATTCAATTCAGCTATGTTTATTAGCTACAACCTCTAGCAAGAATCCTCCCAGACTGAAACCCCAGTTCCCAAGTCAGCCAGCCACAACATTGTGAATTCCTCAGGGAGGTGCCAGTCTCATCCTCTTGTATCTCCCATGCTCCTCCGGCGAGCTAAGAAAATGTTTTTCTCCCTGAACCTGGCCTTCATAATTCCATTCCATCACAGAACCAAAGGTTGGGAATCACAGCCAGGAGCTAACAGAAATCTCACTCACCTTTACTTATCCAAGAAGATTATTATGCAACTATGGCTATTATTATGCATTTCAAACTGAAACGGAGGAATTAACATTTTACATTAATTATTTAGGGCAATATATTTCTCTTTTTAAGTTTAATTTAGCATCTGAATTATTTTGGCACCCTATAAATAAATCACACTGCCTATAGGTTGTTGGTAAATCATGTATTTTATTGAAAGTCTGGCTGGATTAAGTCTCTGAAATATAGTATTCAATAATTGCCTGTTTTCCATATAAAAGAAGTCCACATATAAGTAAAAAAAAATTATACGTTGGTTCAGGGTGTGATTCACAATCACTTCACATTTACTCTAAGCACTAGAATATCAAAAGTCAAAGCTGCATTTCATAATCTTACAATTTAAGTCTGTCAAATACTTGGAAATAAATATAATGCTGAAAATGGTTACATAAATGGAGCCAATGAATCTCATAACAGATATCATCAACATCATAGATACATACTAGAATAATGTTGGATTATCAGATCAAAGGCCTGTCTACTCCAGGATACCATTTCCACAGTAGCCCCCGAGATATCTCCAGGAAGCTCAGATAGGACATCAACTCAATAACCTTTTCCTGCTGTTGCTTCTCAGTATTATTCAGTACAATACTGCTTCTGAACACAATGATCCTAAAATGGCATCACCCTAAATCATTTATATTAGTTACTTTCCCTGTGCTCCAATAGCAGTAGCCTCACTTTGTAGACCTCCCCCCAAAAGACTGGAGAGATCTGATCAGTTGAAGGCATGATCAGCTGGGACCTCTTGCTGATAAAATCTGTGCTGACATAGATTTATCACTTGCCCACCATTCTTGAGGCCTGGTGAAAAATTCCCATGCATCTCATGCTTGGAGTGATTTTAAGAGAAAGGTCATTATCTGGACTGTTTTATAGATCTTGGTCTGTGATCAAAAGACAAAGGATTTCTCCATAAACATTCCTGAATTGAATTTGCTTATGCCAAATCTAGAGTCAAGTGAAATTTAGGAAAGATCTATCTGAAATCTTGTGCCAAATCCTAGGGCATAGCTCTGGGATACATGAAGCAAGGGCGCCTTTTGGCATACAGTCACATAATTAGTGATTTGTGACCTGGGGATTAAGAAGCAGGCTTCTGGTTCTACATCCAGCCGTGGATTAACCATGAACCAAAATAAACACATGCTTAGGGCACCAAGGGAAAGGGGGGGGGGGGCTACCACAGAGATTTTTCCCCTAGCTATCATGCCCTTAACTCTTTCACTGCCATATTCGACTTAGTCAATTTTTTGTAATTGTCCTTGTGTTCCATGTTCGACTTTAATCTGCATTGTTAAGAAACACTTTCTTTGGCATGGTGAGTGATTAAATCTTAAACATTTGGTTTGAAGGTGTTGTCAGACATCACATTTGTTCCACCTCAGTTTTGCTTCTGTTGAAGGGCACCATTTTTGGGCTGTATTTAGGGCCTCAGTTGGCATTAATCCAGTCCTGTCTGCATTCCTTCTCCTTCTCACTTGACTGTGGCCTACTCTCAAAGACAGTGGCAGTAGAGAGAGGGGAGGTAGATGCCAAGGAAGACCCAGTTCTTATTTCAACTTCTTAGCACACTTGTTGGATAGTTTATAATACCTTGCAGCATGTAGCCTTCCTACTTACCTTTATGCTGAAACAGAGACTTTCAGTAACCACAATTTTCAGAGTGCTCCTAGCCATTTGTTTTATGCCCTGGCTCTTCAGAATCTCTCTGATCTCTGCTCTGCAACCTAGCAATCCATCTTGGTTTTTACAGTCACCAACCAGGTCTCATAATTTACAGGAAAAAAAAAAAGATCAATATGTTGTGCATGGGGAATGTCAATTGACTTTAGAGAGGCAGGCAGGCAGGCAGGCAGGCAATGTTTGTCAATTATTTCACAGTGAGGAGTCAGTTTCTTGAACATAAAGAATGGGGTGGGGTAGGGGTTTATTCAGTTAATTTACTGTGGGAACTACCTTGCTTCCTGGTGTTACATGTGTTTGGTGGAACTTTGGCAGCTGGTTTGTGACTACCTACAGTTTCATGGCAGCTGGTTTGTGAATAACTATGCCTCTGGGCTAGCCATTTTGTGAATAGCCATGGCTTCCAAAAAACCATTTTGTGAATAGGACACACCTCAATGGTTGTGTCTCTGCCACTTTATAGTTATGCTTTTGACAATTCCTCAGAATTCCAAATGTGCCCTTCAAGTCCACAAAGGTTGCATCTTGAAACGTTACCAAAAGATTTGAAGCCCACTAATCTCATACCTCTGACACACCTCTGATAGCCAGGAAGATGAAGAGGTCAGCCATTGATTAATATCCTCTTACAGAAAGAAGCCAGCATCAAATGGATGGAAGTACACAAGGATAGAAGGTTAGAAAGGCCTGAAAATAGATTTACAAGTTCCAGAACCAATCAACAAATTAATTGTCATAACACTAGCTTGAGCAAGCATGGGCTATTCATAAATATTCAGCAGGTCTGCTAACTACACCTGCTAGAAAAAAGAGCACCAGCTTTTCACTAAGCCAGTGACCCAGATGGAAACAGGAATGCTAGGAAAAATGTAGATAAATTGCAGCTTCTCAGATCAATGGATAATGTTGTCATTCCCCTAAGCATTTCATAATAACAGATGGAGGAAGTGATACTGTGAGACCATGTGGATGGCATGAAATGAAGATGTTTTTTGTCTTTTCTCTCTTCCATTCTTCCTGATCAAACACCCACTGGCTATATTTTTCAGTTGGGATAAATTGATTTGGCTCCATTGACTTCTATGCAGCTGTATCCTGGTATTTTGGGCAACAGGCTGAAGCTATAGGTGGTGTTAATGAATTATATAGAATTGTATTATATAGAACATAAAAGCACAACAGTAATAGTCCTGGACGGAAACTTCTAATCAGTGCATATCAGTAGAAACAAAAGGAAATACAGCTAAATATACTTTAACAAATACCATTTATTATACCTCTCTCAACCTTTCTATCCATGTAAATCATGCTCGCTACCACCACATCCATGCATTGATTCAAACATTGCCTTTTGTTCTTTAAACTCCTCACCTCCTTTCATCAACTCTATGCAAGCAGAGCTTTCTTAATCTTTCAATTCTTCTTGACCCATTTACTTCCTTTCATATATCTATTTTGTAATTTGATCCTTGTTCATTCTCTCTATATGACCAAAACTCCTCAGATTCATCTGGTTTCACTCCATTCACTCCATTTTACCCCATTTTCTCAAACATAACTATCTTGGGTGTTTGATATCTTAATTTTCAATTCTATACTTGTTACATCATACAATCCATTTATTATTTGTTACAAATCCTTTGGGTTCCCAGTCAGGAGCATAACTTAATCCACATACAAAAATAAACACACCATACGTGCATTTCTGAAACCCATGTACCTTTAATATCACTATAAGTATTCCATATACTTTATTTATCCATAATTATTTAAACAACCAAAGGGATATCACTTATTCCTTGCTCTGTGTTGAATCTGTTGTTCAGCAACTCCAACAGTTTCTTCCATCACATGTATATCTCTCTTATCATATTCAGGAGCCAACCTTCAACTTCCTATTTGAGCCAAATTGTAAAGAACTGAAATAAGAATGTTAACTTTAATTGATTATACTCCTCTATAATTGTATTTGTATATAGCCATAGTATTTCTTGTATGCCTTTAGTTGTATTTTTCTTGGTGTATGGCATTTGATAACTGTGCCAGTATGCTGTCAAAGATTTAAATCCAATAGAATGTATGTCCTTAGCAGAGGCTGCAGATTCAAAGATGTGTAATGCTCTTCCTTATTTCTGTCCCTCCCTCCACAGTAAAGTACTGGGTCAGCTTGTTAGGATAACAATCAAAGGTTTGGAACCTCCCTTATATCAAAGCTGCTATGTTGCATTTCAAAGAAGTGTCTTCATACTATAGTGTCTTCATACTTCGAATGATACCTGTGTCTCCCTTTCTGTTCTTTTGTATTCTTATCAGTTGTAAACCAATTCTTTCTCTATTTTGGGTGTTCTGCTAGTGTATGGATGCTCATCTTCTCAAACTATCTTTGATCAACATTCTATATAAGACCTATGTCACTTTAGGGGCTCTTGTTCTTGGCACATTTGGAGGCATGAGACCAGTAACTCTCTATAACCTGCTAACTTTAGAAAATAAAACAATTGTTGGATCTTCTCCAGATGTTAGTGTTTATTGGGGTGAGTTTTCTACCACATTTCTTGGTTTAGTTGGTAGGAGAGAGAGCTTTGGAACTGAAAAGGTACTCTGTGGAATTACTTTCTGCTCCAATTGGGGCAGGGCTGTTGTGGTGACTTTGCTTGATACCAAGACTCTCCTACTAGAAATTTTCCCTAGTGGAGGTTTGTGTGTGTGTGTGTGTTTGAGAAGGAGCCCTAGTATTAAGTGTTACACGTTCAGCAAGTGAACTGCAAGTTTTGCACTTGTGACTGAACTGTGTGAGTTTTGTGAACTCTGCAATTTGAGTCTGGGCTAGTGCACAGGAACTACCTTTATCAGAGGCACTGGTTGGGAAAGAAATATGCATACAAAACATCTCACTGGTCATTGGAGAAGGAAGTATATATTAAACTGGTGAAAAAGACTCATCCCTGCCTTGTTTTGTATGGCCACTGAACATGAGTAAGGTCCTTGTGCTGGTTTCCCACTACTGCCAGTAAATTTCAGCCACCCCAGGCTTGTTGCTGGAAAGCAAGGGAGATGGGCAGCAATGTGTCCCCCAGCAGTCTTCCAATCATCAGACATAGATGCAGTCTCTGTACATACTGGTTAAACAAGTGATATAGTCACTCCTTATTTTAGCGTTTTTCCAGTTATACTAGCTACACTTGTAGTCTTATCATTTTTCATTATTCTCCTACAATATTCACTTCCTTTTTGTTTTAACACTAACATTTATAGCATTTGTTTCGACTCCAGTCTCCCACGTATCACTCATTCTCAGACAACTATCCAAAATACTCTTTCTAGCACTCCCCCACCTCATTTTCATCTCATCATCTTTAATTTAAATTCCATTCACTCTACTATTTAGCCTTTGTTCAGCCCCTTTCCCTCACCTCCTAAACAATTTTTTTATTTCCATCAAAACTGCTCTGCCTTTTCTCTGCCTCTTAATTTTAAAGGTCTCTTGTTCTACATTCTTTGCAGCTTTTTCTCTGTATATACATTATATAGCATCTTTCTTTCATCTTCTCTTTTGCAGCTACCATTCTGTTATGCACATTTTTCCTCATCCACGGTCTTTTTCACTTCATCATTGCACCAAGCATTCTTTTTCATACTTTTAATTAGCATAATTTCAAACATTTACATGACATTCTGTAACTTTTTTCTCACTCTATTAAAATCAGCTTCTACATCATCTTTCTTTTTTTCTACTTCCTATTCATCTTGTTAGAAGAAAAATCTGTCTTCTAATGCTTTTTCATACTGGACTCATACTTTCACTTCCTGCAATCATTCTACTTTCACTCTCATTTGGAACAGGAGGAGGCCGCCATCCATAAACATTTTGAACAGTTTTCCAGGTAAAGCATCAAGTATTTTCCTCCTCATTTCTACAGTTGGAAAACAACTCCTATGCATAAATTCTTCCAAGAGGTGAAATATGCTATATAATTCATGGCACAGGACCAGGTTATCTGAAGATCCGTCTCGCCTCTGTTATATCAGCCGCCCCACTTGGTCCAGCAGAAGGGACATGTTGCAGACCCCACCAGTCAAGGAATTTTGACTGGTGGGATCTAGGAAGAGGGCCTTTTCTGTAGTGGGCCCTGCTCTGTAGAACAATCTACTTCCTGAGGTGAGATGTGCCCCCACTCTCATGGCCTTCAGGAAAGGCGTGAAAACCTGGCTAAGCCAGAAGGCCTGGGGGCCAGATGGGGGCTCCCACCAGTGGAAGTGGCTTGTGGGGTAACTGACCTTGCCCCCCCCCATCATCTTGAATGTTTTTTAGTATTTATGTATAGGGTTGTTTATAGTCGGATTTTAACTGATTAATTTTAATTATTTATATGGTATTGTTTTTTTAATGGTTTGGGTTTGTGGTTTTAATTGTGAGCCACCCAGAATCACCTGTTGGGGGAGATGGGTGGCATACAAATTTAATAAATAAATAAATAAATAAATGGATGTATATCCATTCATTTAATAAAGAACTGCCTAGACGAAAGGGAGCAAAAGAGAAAGTATGAACCCTTAAGGGCATCATGACTTTGAACTGGTAAGGAAATAGAGACACTTATCTTTTTTTTTTAATAGTAATTTTATTAAAAATTACAATTAAAAAGATAAAAACTAATATAAACTAAAAAAATAAAAGAAGAAAAGAAAAAAAGTGCAGAAAAGAAAAACAGAAAAGAATAAATAAGAATATAGTAAAGAAAAAGAAAATAATTTTATAAAGAAATGAATTCCCCCTTTATCACAAGTATAAACACTTTTAGTAATTTATCACCCTGTCTTAAAATACAGCAAATGATCTCTTCTTCACACATTCCATCTCTTACCTACAAACAAATCCTTAAAAACCTTGTCATTTCAGTCCTGATCAGCAAAAGTCCATTAAGGGTTACCAGAGATAACAACATATCTATTTTAACCTTGACCAAATAAACCAACTTTACATTTCTTCCTTTTACTTTTAACAATCTTTAGTCCCTTCAAATAATGTCCTAGAACTTGATTTCTTTTCATTTTTTTCTTTGTCCCTTCTCACAAAATTCTTCAAAGCTTTAACAAGACTCTTTTGTAAATCCAATATAGGAAAATTATATAGGTCACTCTCTTGGTTTGTTATTTGTATATCCCTTTTAATCATTAAGACATCAGCCAGTTTCTCTTGTATGTCCAGTGTAGCACCTTTTTCCATATCATTCTTGTAGCCTGTCATTTTTAAATCCACTTTCAGATCATTCTCAATCTTGTCCTGTAAAACCTGCTTCTCTTTCATAACATCTTTTAAATGCAGTCTATTTATAGAGGCAGACACTCTTAAAATTGACTTCTGAGTCCATTGTTCAAAAATATCCTTCAATATATCTGATCTTAAAGTATTTTGCTCCATTCTGTATGAATAAGTCAAATTTAGTGTTCTTCTTTATTTGTAATCTTTAGTTCCTTCTGGTTCCCTCTAGTGTCCAAACTTCAAAGTCTTATCCTATGATTTTTTTTAAAGAGAATTCAAAACAAAAGCACTTCCCCGTGGGAAGGATTCTTATGATTAATTCCAAAATCTTATTTCAAATCCATATGGACCCTTAGTTCATTTGTAACTTTCCAGAATTAAAATTCTAAACACCCTTTTACTGTTTATTCTTTATTTAAAATTTATATCACTAAGGATTGAAGGAAACTCACCCAGTGCTGTAAAACTTGTCAATTCAAAAGTTCCTAATAGCTGAAAAGCAGTTAACAAGCAATTTCCAAAAGTGATTAGAAATGGAAGTATGTGAACTCAGTGTCCTTTTGAAGGTGCTGACCATGGTTTCAGCAAGATGGCTATTCCCCCATCTTCCAGAGCTCTAAACCTGATGGAGACCACTGTCTTGTGGTCTACTCATGAGAAGCAACTGTGAGTGATCTCAAGTCCTCTGCTTGTCTACAAAGGAATTATGAAGAGCCAGTCTACTCGCCAGCCCTACATTCCGTCACAGTTGTTGGCTCTGTTTTTAGCAGACCCCATCTTCAGTTCACCATTTCTAATAGAACTAATAAAAGGACGAAGTACTGGAAAGAATTGATAAAACAAAACAATATACTAAAACCAAGTTGTATTGTGGGCAACATACTGATATAAGTGAGTTAGAGATGCAGTCAAACTATTGACTATTGGTTGGACAATGTGGAAGGAACAAAGTGGGCAGAATATGTCCCAATTGGAAGAAAAGACTGATGACTTACATGTACAAATAATGAAGGCAGCGTGCTTTCAAGATGAGCTCTACCTCCAGCTTCAGGATAACAATCTTTTTTCCTAGATCTCTGGACTCCCTATTTTGTCTGGTGAACAATAAGAATGGCTAGATATGTATGCAGTATGAATAGTTTACTTGTGTTTACAGTATACTGTAATAAAGTAATTAACAACTGATCAATCAAGTTCTTGTCTTATTGATAAAACTTTCCCTGTGGCATGCTCTGATCCCCCAAACTACTGTAACATATACAGACTCTGTACTTTGCTTCTATCTCCCAAGTAATATGGAGGCATTTGATGTTTAAAGATATGGTGGCAAGGACTCAGATCAATGTCTTGATAAACGTATCCCCCAGTGTACTTGATTATTGGAAGATTAGAAATGGAGATGGATATAACAGCACCCACTGGAAGTCCTTTCAATATCACCTCAATCCTTTTAGTGCATACATCTAATAGGGCTTCTTCACAGATTTGAGAAGATGTGCTTAGTTAACCCTCTTGTATCCAGTAGGTCTCTGAATGTATTCACACAAATGTGCACTGAAACGTCCTTCCCATGGCTGGGGTTAAATGAGATTGGGACTAATATCTGGGCTACTGTGCTGTGTCCCTTCTTTCAAGCATTATGGGTTATGGCAAACTCTTTGAAGAACTTTAATCACTATTCACCATCAATGTTTGACTATGGCTTGAATTTAACAGAATGTAAATCCAAAGTTATTTATCAGATAACTCTCCTGGTATTTTCTGCTTATGTAATGCCCTTTAGGGACATGCTTTTCCCCCCAGTCCTTTATTCATGATTCAAATTGATTTTATAGTTGACATTTTGCCAATAATTCTTGCCCTTGCAATTGAAACCTGAAGGTTAAAATTTAAATACTTTTGACAAGCCTTTTGAGTCAACATGGCACATTTTCTCAGTGTTGTTAAAACTTCTCTCTCCCACGGGATTTCATCTTGAGAAAGATTGGGGAGGCTGCATGCTAGAAGGGCTCTTCCATACCAGATTTAGTTCATCATTGGGAATCTGGCCTACCTTTCTCTGTGATATGTTAGCCCTGCACACAAACATATGTTGATCAGAAACAGTACTGAATAAATGGCTGCATACAGTCTAATTAGGATTGGATACTATGAATGCCTGTGTATTTGAGATGATGCTCTATTTATTTATTTTATCTTACCAATATAGCTTACAATTTAACTTAGCTTATAGGAATAAATACGCAATTAAATTTTAACATGAAAAGGTGTCTCAGAGTAAGGACATAAAGATCAGGGGAGTCAGTTTTTCTGCAAAATATCACATTGATAATGATGTCTCAAATTTGCCTTGCATATTCTTTATATTTCCAGGTGCTGTTTCCCTTGTATAGTTCCTTCACACGTGTGAGTGTGAGTGGCTGGGGGGAGGCAGTAACAAAAAGTGAGTCGCCTGAAAATTGAAGCAGGTGTTTTCCACTGCTCTGTATCTGATAATGTTCTAATATCTTGGAATCCCAGTACTGGCATTCAGCTTTCAAAGAATGTTTTACTGGCTTAGACTTAATTTCTGGCACTTAAATTAAGTTGACAGTACTGGATCAGTCACTTGTTCCATTCCTATCGTAATGTGATTTGACAGCTATTTTAGCATTCTGGTGAGCCTGTGTTTGCAGTTCTTCAGAGAAAGAATTGGACCAAAGGGAGAAGTGGAACAGGTGATACAGCAGCAGAGAGGATAGAGAAGAAATAAATGTTGCACCATAGCTTGGGGTCATATTAAATTGGGAAAACAGGTTATGTTGCTGGGGACATTCTCATGATCCTCACATCTAAAGAATGTTCAGACCCAGGTGGCAAACAGCTGCTATAATATCCTTGAACGTTTGGTTCATTAAATCATTCTACTTTCACCAAAGTGTGGTTCCATGCAGTTTATCTGATTCTATAACTTTATGCCACTGCTAATATTTTATACCAATAATAGCCTTAATCAGATGTTTCAGCAGAATGTATTGCACTTGCTCAAAAATAACATTGCTTTGAGAGAGTAGATTTCAGAGGCTCTTTGAATTGCTTAATAATTATCCTAACTATCATATGAATCACCTTATGCTCTTAGAAGCAAAGGGCATCATATATAATTCTTTATTCTCCTTGCCTCATGACAGATTTAACAATAGTCATGTGATATGAACCATTCTGAAAATGACAAGCACATGTTTATTCAGGTGTTGTATAGATTTATACATTTATACAGTTGCTGCACAGCTAAATCGAACCAGAATCTAACTATGTATGAACTGTGTTAAGTTTAATTGCTTTTTAGCCTTCTCTCACTTGCATGTTCTCCTTCCATCACTACTACATCCAGACCAAAAGTAGCCCTTCCCTCAGTTTTGTTTGGCTGTTTTTTTTAGGAATGGATGGATTTCCTTTAGGGGCACGTTTGATTGCACACACATAAATGGGGCAAGGTTCCCCATATAAGCTGACACCTTCTTCTCCTTTCTTGATTTTGGTTTGATTTTGATGAAGCCTTTTGGGTATGTCTATTTGGAATTGTTTGTGTGCCTTGCCAACAAATATCTTACAAAGTCTTGCTGAACTAATCCATTTTCATGCACTAAGGGCTCCTTCTCAGAAGCTTTTAGATATTTTATATTGCCAGGGTTGATCTTTTAATGTTGGAACCATACATGAGAGAAAAAAGTGGAACTTCAAATATCCATTCTGAAATAAATCTTGCTTCATTTTTTTTTCTCTGACCTAATCATTTTCTCTCTAAGTCTCTGCAGGGTAATTTCTGTGTTGCAATAAATAAAAACTGTTGTACAATTTTGAACTATTAAGAATGCCCTTTTATGTACCTGATTTGACAGGGTAACATTTTTAATGGAATTTGGGATATATACTGTCAATCTTACTTTGCTCTAACTTAGGTCATATGAAATTTTGAATGTTCATCAATCAAACAATTAGTGTTTCAACCTATGGCATAGTACTATTACAAAGAAAAATTGTTATACAATCTGTCAATGACATATGAAGTAATATACTGGTGATGAACAAATAGCAAGGAATTAGGAAGGAAAAAGGTCAGAGGATCCTACTTGTTGCTTTATACCTGTAATAGGAAGAAATGCTATTGTATGAAAGCAATAAGCCACTGTTCCTTCTTATTTATGTATGTATATATGTATGTATGTATGTATGTATGTATGTATGTATGTATTTATTTATTTATTTATTTTTAAACAATTTATATGGCAGCCCCTGGAGCTGCCCATCTCATGAAGGCGACTTCTTAGGACATAGCAAGCTCAAATATCAGGAACTTGGAAACTATCTGATCCCTGGCTACAGTTTCTTTTTCAAAAGATCAAAGCTACATGTTTAGTCAAAAGTAAGCCCCATGGTGGCTCAAGTGGGCTTAGTCCTAGTAAGTGAGCTTAGTATCGGGGCCTAAGGCAAATGATATTCTTTCAATTTGGAGCTTCAGCTAACTCTGCAAGTACCAGACACCCATTATACCTCTTAAGAATCAGAGCATTTCCTCTTTGCTATACAAAGTGAACCATTTTCCACGGTTGAGTTGTTTCTAACTGGGGTTGCCATCAGGTTTTCAAATGTGTGCAGATGGTGGTGGTTCTGTTTTATGAACGGGCATCTTGTTTGGGGAGTCAACATTCCTGGCTGTTATGATTTGTGTGAATTCTTGTAGCATTGCAGTTGAGCAAAGCTCCCATGGCTGCATATACAGATCCCCTGCGGTCCTTACTTGGGAGATTATTGGCTGGGGTGAAAGATAAATAGTTCAACTGTTAGCTCTGCAAGTTGCTCACAGCTTATTCAGAGATCTGCAAAGCCCACTGCCATGCTTCTCTGAAGACAACACAGAAGGAGTAAAATGGTCTCATTTTTGTTTTCTCCCTCATCCCATTTCTTTTCCTGCCAACAACCCCACAAGGTAGGTTAAGGTGTGAGACAGTGGCCGATCAAAACTGAGTTTTATAGTAGTGTGTGATTTGAACTTCTGTCTCCTTAGTTCAGGTCTGAGCCAGCGGCAGGCAATGCAGTGTCTGTGGGTGCTAATGAACTAGCAGATATTTTCTTTGGTGCCTGCTAGGATCAAGTAGGACCTGACTTGATTTTTAAAAACATTTTAAAACTAGAGATAAAAACTGGAAAGCTGGCATGCTACAAAACAACAGCCAATAGCATCAGCTTTATTTCAAGAGCGTCTACTGAAGCACTTAGAAAATTGAAATGGTGGACAGCTATTCCTGAGTGTTTTGTTTGGAAGAAGTCTGTCTGTCCTGGAAAAAGTACATTCCAGAGACTACAATCATAGGAAGCCAGAGGAATACACTCTATTAGTTTATTTTCTGCTAAGTGAACAGCCATCATGTAAATAATACAGCTATCATTTTGTGGGGATCTCCATTCCATGCTCTAAGAATTCCAGTTGGGGTCACAGCTCTGATGCTGCTCTAATCTGTGACATAACAGGAAGAATCAGATGCCATTGCAAATGTGGGGATAACTTGAGGGAATAACTTAACAGAAACAAACTGTTTGCTCTGTTAGAGCAATTGTTTCTATCAACTGAAAGAGAGACTCAGTTGACCACTGGCCAGAGCATCAGACAGGAAGGAGAACTCCTCCATGTCTATAGACAGAGGAAAAGCACTGCCACATGGGATCTGGCTCTTCTTTTGCAAATGCCTCCCTCCCAACCCTGCATCCACCCATGTGATTTTCTCCTGGATGGGCTATATGTGCCACATTTCTTCCTTTCAGGTTGCTATGGAAGCTGATTGACACTTGGTCACAATTCCCTATATCTAGTAAAGAGAAGTGGAGGAGCCTTAAGTCGAGGACAATCAATTGTGATTTTGCAAATTATGGCCTGCGTGGCTCTTTCTTTCTGGAGCTGTTTGCTGCTGATATATCTCTGTCAAGCTGTGACTCATTGGTGGCTCCATTTCAGTTGTGTCCTTTCATCAGCAAAGAGCCATTTGGCTAGCTGCAACTTTTCCCATTAAGAGTCCATTCTTTCTGCCAAAATTAGACAAGTGAATATATGTGAAAGAGAAGGAAAAAATGTGAACATTCTTGCTTGGAATAATTTAGTCCATTGCATCTCTCTAGGAAACAGAACAGGTTTCAGAAAACTGCAGAAAAATGCTAGATCAAAGGGTTACTTCAAATGAAAAAAGGCAAAGGAGGTAGGCGGCAGACTGGTGTGTATTATGGAAATCAAGCAGGATGCGGCAGGAGGAAACAGCGTGGGCCCACTTGTTGCCAAACCAATTATTCCACATGGAAGGAATGCAGATCTGTCTGTCAGGTAGGAAGGATTGTGTTACTCCAATCACTCTTTCCTAGCTCCTTATCCAGGACTTCGTCCCTTTCAATGGTATGTTCTTTATTCTTAGTGCACTGATGAAGAATCCATTTATGTTAATTTATTGGTCATTCTATACCTAGTCACCTAGTTATTACTGTGAATAAGCTGATGTAGATGGTCTTAGAGGTGGTGCGGTTCTTGCTTTTGCGGGGGGGGGAGAGCTTCAAAATTTATGGTAAAGCTTCTTTGACAGGTGCTACTGAGGACCTCAAGACTTCCAAAGTTTCCATGGGCTTGACCTGGATTTCTTAGAAGTATGCTTGAGACAAGTCAAATCTTTTATGTGGTTTTATTTGGAAGGGAGTGGCTCATCTATTGGGGTCTCAGAAATCTTGCCATTGACAGACTGCTAGTTGGTGAGACTTGGACTGTTGCCATGAACACAGATAAGGTTTGTCCATCCCCAAAACCTGATGGATACCTTTGGATTTCAGACTGCTCTAAGGAATATTTTCTTGAACCTGGCTAGCTACCCTACTGTTTAGGCTAGATTATTGCATGGTGCTCCATTTGGGGCTACTTTTGAAGATCACTAAGTACAGAATGCAGTAGCTTGCTTGTTGGTGGGTGAGAGTTGCTTTTGCAGAATAACACCTATTTTGTGAGCACTGCCTTGGTTATTGTCAGGTTTCTGTCAGCCTTTGAGGTAGGCCAGGTCAGGAAAAAGACTCCACAAATCCAACTGGAACTATACTTTACTGGTATTAGTTGTTGTAATAGAATCTTGAAGGCCTGACTGAGTTCTCCCCTCCCTCCTTCTTATACTAGAGGGAATTAGGGAGGAGTCAACCTGAGTTTCTTTCTCACTGTTGCCCCACCTTAAAGCATGCTTTCATATATGTAACTACACTGCCTCTGCCCATCTTCCCCAAGGTCATCTTCATGGTTCTCTACAGTTTCTGAGTATAATTCAAAGCTCTATATGGCTTAGTTCCCAATCACCTTTGGGACTGTCTCCTCCAGATAGAATTTGCCTCTTTTGTAGAGTCTCCTTGGGAGGGGAGGAGGAAACTTGGAAGTAGAGCCTCTGTCCCTACCCCATCACTAGGAAAGCACGTTCCCTCAGAGATTTCCTTAATCTCCACTCTAGTCAGTTTTAGGAAAGTGTTTAAACCTTGTTCTGCCAGGCTTTTTGGAATTAAGTGAGGTTGAGTCTTTGTGGATGTGTTCTTATTTATATTAATTATTTGATTGTTTTAATTGGTATTATTGGATGGATTGAATTGCTTGACTGTATGTTTTATGTATGTGAGCAGTTTACAACAAGTAAAACATACAGTCAAGCAATTCAATCCATCCACTAAACTCAATCCAATAATTGACAGGGCAGTACAGTATACAAATAGTAGAGATGCTAAAGTTGTGGATTTCTTGCAGAAGCAAGGAATTGAATTAAATGAGATTTGAGACAAGTCAAAGGAACAGTAGAAAGTGCTATATAGACACTTGCCCAATTATCAGATATATAGTGTCTTTACAGATATACTAACAACTGATTTCATTAGAACCATACAGAAGAAAATTAATATCTTACTGGAAGAAGGATCAAGATATATAATAGTTTTCTACAGAATGGTAATCCGTAGAATGGTAATCCATGTATTCTAGTCTTCTATATACTTCTCAAAATTCATAAAACACTCAACATTCGTAAAACATTTCCTGGGAGACCTTTTGTCTTAGGCAGTGAATCTGTACGAGCATTCATTTCTTAGTACACGTGTTCCTCCTCTGCAGAGTTCTACAAAAGATAGTGCTGACTTCATTAATAAATCTGAAGCTTTAAGATGTACCCAAAAGCAACAGTGGTGATTATCTTAGTTATGTTTCTATAAATATGAGTATCCCACCAGAGGAGGCATTGGAGATAACTGAGAACACATTAAATCAGCATACTGATATTCAATATCCACCAATATACATGGGTATTAGCAAAAGTAGCTTTGTGCACAACTATTTCTTGTTGAATGGATTTTTTTTTTATTGGTATACAACTATTTTTTATTTAATGGGTTTATTTTTTAATTGGCAGCCCAGAAGGATTGTGATGGGAAGTTCTCTGGTGCCAGAAATAGCAAAAGTATACATGGAGATTCTGAAGAATTTGTTTTCAAAATAAGTAATTTGTATCTAAGTAATATTAAGAATTGATTGAGCTTCATAAATGATTTTTCTGGGATCTGGGAAGGATGGTAAACTGAATTTTTTAAATATGTCTCCACTGTAGAATTTTAAATATCATTTTTGATATAAGTTTTAGCAATACTGATGTTAATTTTCTATATAATATGGTAAGCAAAACAAAAGTGAGATAACATCACTACAAAGTACAACATGGGCATTAAAAATAACAGTTGGCATGTACTGGAAAGTTTACCTGCCTTTTGAAAAAAACAACAGCCGTATAATAAGTGGAAGCATATCCTTTAGGTAAGATCAGCTTCCCCCGACGGCTACTTTCTCTTCAATTGTTGCAGATGCTGCAGTTACATGACCAAGATTTTATCATTTGTCATCATAGAGAAGAGACAAGAATATTTACTCTGGTGCTTCACAACTTGTCCCAGATCTGTCCTTGCTTGTTATTAGGACCATTCAAGGCAAGTTATTATTATTATGAAAACTTTGCTACCTTGCTGTATTTTATTTTCCCTTTTCTCTTAATGTTCTGAGACAGTTCTTTGTTTACCGTTGTGGATCTTCTGTCTTCTAGTCATGGTATCTTGCTCATGTCAAGGACATTGTGCTATATCCATGCAGACATTCTTGCTTCTGATTTATTCCCTTTTCTTTTCCGTAAGCTGGTTGAGGAACATGGTGCTTGCTGCAGGCCTCACGTCATAATTTAGTTGCTATTTCATTTGCTTCTTAACATCCTTCTGTTCCTATCATTGACTTTGTTTTTTGTTATTCATGCAACCTGTTTATACTTTTCTCATTTTCCTAGCCTCAGAGTGGCTATCTCAAAAATATCCACCCATTCCTCATTCATACATAAGTACACAGATTTGCAAACTTCTGCAACTCCAGGCTCTATGCCATAGATAACATGCTAAGTTGCATTTGTACCCACAATATGGTAATGCACGTAGGTGTAGTGTTTGTACCAGGCAACAAACAGAGAAACTGTGAGTTCTACTCCCACCTTAGGCATGAAGGTCCCACCTCTCGGGGGAGATGGGCAGCATATGAATTTAATAAATAAATGAATAATAAAATAAATGAAGCCAACTGGATGACTTTGGGCCAGTCTCTCTCTCTCAGCCCTAGGAAGGAGGCAATGGCAAACCACTTCTGAAAACATTGCCAAGAAAGCTGCAGGGACTTGTCCAGGCAGTCACCAGGAGTCAACAGTGACTCAAAGGTAGGGGGAAAAAAAAAAAAGCATGCATAAGCTGTTCCAAATTCTCAATACTGTCTTAGGCATTGAAGAAAGATATATATAATTTTTTTAAAAAAATGGATATAGTTTTGCTATTGTCCTTTGCTAGGAAACAGATTGTTGATTTTTGCAACCTTGGTATGGGCCCAGCAAGCTGCGTATAGAAAAAGCCAGTTTCATAAAGTTGGAAGAACATGTAAGTAGTTGGCTTTGGTTCTGAAATGTTGTTTCTGATACAAAACACGTGATTTTCCTGATGGCAGTCTGGTGTGATGACACCTGCTCCTATTGTACATTCGATTTGGTTTCCCGAGTGAAAATGACCCCAGCCTCACCAAGTCCAGCTGGTGCTATCAGACTTGCAGCCCTTTCCCCATCCAAGTGCTTGGATAACCTAACAGCACTTAAAGAAGAAAGCAGACAAGACTGCCGTCCAAGAATTGCCAGCATTCCTCTTCCCTCCCATTACATTTTCCATGAGGCTGAGTCAAGAGGCTCAGGCTATCTAACCTTTCGTTCTTTTTGGCTGAAGCTGCCATTTGGTGTTCTGGAGGAAAACAAGCTGTTACTGATGAGTGCAAAAACCTACAAATTAAACATTCATCCAGGAGGGGGAGAGAAAAGGAGATGTCCTGTGTGATGACTGACGGTGTATTCTTTGGGCATGAACCACACCCCGCTGGGCACTGAAATGAGGCATCCATCCAACTTAGAGGAGCCAAATCACTTGGCATCAAGACTCCTGGCATGATTCCAGCACTGGGGAGAATGCCAGGAAAGCTGACATTTTGACAATCACACAGTCCCATTTAGTCAAGTCCATGTCTAATGGCTAATGGCTACAAATTGCTCACAGATCTCACAAAAGCTCAGAGGACTGGATTGTGAAAATAATAGTAATTTTGATAAGTGATAGGACTGAACAAAGACATTTCAATACAGATATGTTGCTATAAAGGATGGCATGTGTTCTCTGCTGCAATTAAGTATTTCTTTGGTGGCAACACAAAGCCAGCAGTTTGGGTGATTGTGTCCCAATTGTTAGGCTGGGTTCTAATTTAAAAACAAACAAAAAGCCCCACCCCCAAAGCTCCACAATATGTGCCAGTTGCTTCTCAGAACGCATGTGAATATGCATACGAACAGAGCAAAAGGGAACTGGTGTGATAATATACCAGCAATTGCACAATGAACAGATTGGGCAGCATTAGTCATAAATAGCCTAAGAAGCCTCTGGATGTATTAGATACAGCTAGTCAGAGCTCTTGTGCATGCAACTGCATCGTGCATATTGAAGCTCCTTGTGCCCTGCTCTTGTGCTGCAAATGGCAGGTTCCCTGTGAGTGACATTGCCCACTGTTAACATATGTGCTGAGTTTGCCTGATATGCTAATGGTCCATGCCCAGCCCTTCAAGTATTCTCCAGATATTTTCTACTGGTAATATCAAACTGGAATGCAGTAACTCTGTGCATGCTTGCATTGAAAGAAGGAAAGGCAGACTTTGTTGGCTTATAAATGCTGGTGTTTAAATACTAGTTGTTTAATTTCTGAGCAAAGGAACTGAAATGTAGTATACTCACCTCTTATCCATGGACAGAAAGTTTTGAGCAAGGGGAAAGTTCTCCAAAGGCAGAAGCTTTAGGGACCCAAAACAAGGTTGTTGAAAACTGGATTGGGATTCACTCAATGCCAGACTGCTTTGTTTCTCCCAAACAAGTTCAGTTTGGGCCCTGTAGCTATACCATTATGCAGTAGATACAACTAATTCCTCTCAGTTACATTGGGGGGTAGGGGTGGGTTATAAATGGAAGGATGGACTGGACTGACAAAACTGACAGCAGCAAGACTTTGGTTGTAGTGTGAGGTTTACCACATCTCTCCCCCTGACTCTACATAGGGTTGCTCTATCTTAGTCTATTGCTGGCTAGATTGGATTGGAATTGGCATTCTTTGAGCCCAGAGGCATCTAAAGAATGTTGGTTGACCTGATCTGACTAGGTGAGGCTAAATCACTGTGAGTAAGTTGGGCGGCCATATAAATTGCTAAAATAAAATAATAAAAGAAAAGAAAGAAAAGAAAAGAAAAGAAAAGAAAAGAAAAGAAAAGAAAAGAAAAGTCCACACAGAAGTGGAATCTTGTATTCAGTTCAGTGTTGAATACTTGGATCACTAAACCCACCCAGTAGTTGGGAAGATATCATCTACTGATCTGAGTAATGGAGCTGAGCTTTCATTGATACAATCTTCAAGTGAAGAAGCATTGATAGCTTTCTGAAGAAATCAGCTTCTTGGGAATTATTCAAGTTTCTTCTTCAGAGGATCTAGTTGCTGAAAATTTTCCCAAGCAGCAGGGGATCTGCATGTAGATATATTTGATAAGCTGCAATAGGGCAGATTCTGTAAAAGCAATAGACATGTACAGTAAAAGAAACTGCTGTGGACTTCTTTGAGATTGAAGTGGTATGAGTTACCAAAACAGAACCCACTAAATCCACTGGGGCACTTACACATGATGCTGTGATGGAACATGTTTGTTATGCCCTCATCACCACCTGTTTAGACTACTGCAAGTTCCTCTATATGGGCTTGTCTTTAAAGACCACCCAAAAAGCTTTCCTTGGTGCAAAATGCAATGGCTTGAGTACTCACAGAAGTTGACTGCTGGACACACATTACACCTGTTTTGCAGGCCCTGCATTGGCTTCCTATTAGCTTCCACCTGCAATTTAAAATGCTGATATTATTCTATAAAGCCTTTCGGCTTGGTGCTTATTTACCAACAGGACTGCATCTCCCCATTGGAGTCAGCCTGACCATTCTGTTCATGCCAGGAGAAGCAGCTGTTGTTGTTTTTTTAGATTTTTTTTAATCCCACTTATATTTTTATAAATAACTCAAGGCGGCAAACATACCTAATACTCCTGCCTTCTATTTTCCCCACAACACCTACCCTGTGAGATGGGTTGGGCTGAGAGAGAGTGACTGCCCCAAAGTCTCCCAGATGGTTTTTCGTGCCTAAGGTGGAACTAGAACTCACAGTCTGCTGGTTTCTAGGCCAACGCTTTCACCACTACACCATACTGAATCTCTGGAAATGTGAGATTAGGGGGCCAAAGCCCGCAAGTGCTGTTTCTTGGTGATGGAGCTGGTCCTCTGGGATGACTCCCGACTGGAGATCTGTTTGATATTGTTTGCTTTCTGGAAAAGAGTGAAGAAAGAACTTTTCTGGAGGGCTTTTGGGACTCATACCCCAAAATACCCATATTTTGTTTGGGGTTTGTTTTAACTTTTATCTTTATTGCATTTTTATACCTTGTTAGCTAGCAAGAGTCTTGTGATTATGGCAGCATAACAATTTGATAAATAAGTAAACTTTTTTCCTGATACAATGACTGCAATAATGGGAATATGCCTGATCCTTTCCCTGTGTTGTTTTAACTTTAAACTCTGTTTGAGGAAAATGGGTGGTCTGGATTTCAAGAGAGATACAGTGAAAAGCTTCAATGGAATTTTCATTTTAGACTACATTTATTTACCTTGAACTAACTCAAGAGTTTTCAACAAAGGATTTCATGCCATAGAACCAGTGTTCTGGTCTATTCCCTGCCTTCCTCAGGGCCAAATAATACAATAAATTGCAATTAGGATTATGATATGCAAATTGGTCAATGATTTTGTCATATTTCAATTAACTCTGCTGTAGACATGAAGCAAATGGAGAACTTTTAGAAAATTGTGCAAAGATGGGGAGAGGAGAAGAAGCCTTTATAGCTAGGCCAAATACTCTGAGAAATGCATATAATGACCATTTTTAGTAGGTTGAGTGGATGGATGTCAGGCTCACAGTGTCAGGTTTCTGGGTTGGTTGATTGGTTGATGTCACCATTAGAAGGAAGATTATTATTTATCATCTGAAGACCTATTAGAGTATAAGCTGTTCATCTTTATTTTGCACCTTCCCACTTATGAGTTTATGCCTGCACAATTTGTGACCCACACAGCCAAGTATGATCAACTGCACATATAATATGATCCTGACCTAAATTTATGTGAACAGATAGTACAGTAGTAAAACTTTGTGTTTCTTTTTTGTTATTCCCTCTCTAGCCATTTTCAGACTAAACCATAAAAATAAATTCAGCTGTAGTAGAAGTAGCACTTATATGTTAAAATGAACAGGAATTCATCTAAAAGGTAATTAACAAAAAAAAGAATTTTTTGTTCAGTTCTAACATGTACATTTGCAGTTTTCTGAATGCTACACTGATAAAACACATCTACAAGAATTTAGCAGTTTCTCATTTTAAGGAAATATTTGTACTGTACATGTACAGTGTGCAGAAGTAATTTATGGCTACCTAAGATGAAGTGGTATGTGCAGGTTATTTATTAAGTAGTTGTCAAAGCCAATTGCAAATGCAGTTTCAAATGGCTGATCTTTTCCTGTTTTCCATCTCCTTCCTATCATTTCTTCATCCTAATCAACTGGTATTTGAATTTTATTTAGCTTTGAATAGGAGTATCTTGGGAGAAGGTCAAAAAAGTCAAAATCTTGGTCATAATCATGCAGCTGAAGCCTGTCCCCTTTTTATGTATATAAAAAGAGGTTGGGCTTTGAGCACATGGTCATCACCACCATCTTGACCTTTCTGAATCTTCCCCCTTGGATGCCTTTGGCTTTGAAGCAGCTTGGACAGACAGAATGGAAGAATTACTCTCATTTGTTAAAGACAAAATAAGTTTCTGAATTTCCTCAGAAAATTCCACTATATCATCAGGAATGCTAAAAACTTAACACCAGGACCTTCTATCATCTTCTGTATTCTTTGCCAGGGTGTGGGAGAAGAGGAAAAGAAACTGCAGTCTGGTCTTGTGAGAACTTATGCTAAAGAAAGCTGTTTTGAGCTACAGCAGACTTTAGAGGGGATGTTAACTCAGCTAATGGCTGGTAATTGTAAAAAATGAGAATTTTCTTACAAAAGAGTCTGCTGGAGTGGGTGGTTATAACAAATAATAATAATAAATTCCAGTTCTGAAATTTGGCACCATCTCTGCTTACAGAGCATTTTAAAAGTTAGTTTTCATTCTTGGATTCCTTTATTATAAAGTTAGGAATGAACCTGATGGTGCAATCATTTTTGTGATTTTTGTAGTAGGATGTACAGCTGTTTGCTGCACCTCCTGGTGCCATGGTTTTTCCTGGCCTTGCAGAGTCACCATGCGGACCCAGGAAAATATGTGTTTGAATTAAAGGGGCATAAGAAGTTGGTAAATGGGTGTGATGATCTTGTCACGTTGTAACGAGCTGCCACCTGTTGATCCCAAATCCAGCAACTTTCCTTGCAACCAATATTGATTCAAAAGAAAGTTCATTTTTTGAGAATAAGTGTACAGATCCAAAGCATTGCTAAGACTAATCAAAAGCGTGCCAAAAGCTGTTTTTCTTACTCCCCCACCCCCCACCCCATCGCCCTTATTTCTTGGTCCTCTGATTCTCTTGCTGGTATGACCTTGAGCATGCCAGAGCTTGTGATAAGGAGCCATCTGCTTTAAACGGTTTCTCATTCCTACTCCCCCCCCCCTTTTACAATGGCAGAACCGCAGCATGTAAAAAACCATTTTTTAAACTAGCCATCTAATAATCTATTATAAAATCTTGCGAGGATTCTGACACACGTTCTGTCAGCACTTCCTGAACTCAAACACATACTGTTCTGGAACCACTGGGCTACTGTGGGAACCCAGAAAAAGGCAGAGTTTATTTAAGGAGGCATTGACGGATACAGCATGCAATGCCTCCCCTCCAAAGACCTTTTCCACTTCAGACTGAAACCCTAGTTTGTAGACCAGCAGTGGGGCAAATCCAATTAATGGCATACTTTGATGTTGACAAACCAGGTGGTATTGAAGGTGAGTTGCACTGTACTCTGCTTCAATCCTGCCCTGATTGATTCCATCTGAATAATCTGCTCTCATTGTTTTGAAAGTATTTTTCTTTCAACTCCAAGCAAAGTTCCCCAGACCAGATTCAGCCTGCTTATTTGGACACTGTGAACCTACGACATTTTCTGCTTCATAAAGGAACACCCTAGAATGCATTCAGCTCTCTTAGGGCTGATAAAGGAGTCTGCCCAGGTAGACTTCATTTGCTGTCTGATAGCCTGTGGCTTGAAAAACAGTGGAACTCATCTGTAAATATTTCAGCAGCAATCCAGTCTCTGCATTTAATAATTAAGCACTGCTAACACATGCCGCCTCCTTTCTTCTCCCTGTGAGCTTCCACCCTCTCTCTTTGTACAAAACCTGCCCAGTTGCTGCATCTTTTCCTGTTGATAGTTTTGCCTACAGTGCTTTTCCTTTTGGGTCTTTTTTCCAATGATATCTGTAATTAGCTGTGAGATGGTGTCATAGACACACAACTGTTGGCTCAGCAGCAGGAACTGAGGACTTGAAATGCCAGCTACAATGATGACAACAGTGCTGGTGGTGAAAATAGCAACTCTTGCACATCATTAGGAGTGACAGAAAGTGCTGCCACTGGTGGGTCTTTCAGATGCGGCTTCTTTTGGGGATGACTGGGCTGTCTCCACCTGGACCAAGATGCTCCTTATTCCCCCCTCTACCTGGACAAAAGCAAAATTTCTCACTGCATGCCTTATTAAGGGTGCAATTTCAAGTCTGCCTAGACACACATTGCTGAATGGATGTTGCCTTGGTGCTTATTCACAATACTTGTATGCCAGAAATGGCAGGAGATTTATTATAGTTTTCATAGATAGAGCTTCTCTCAAGTTCTTCTTTCTACCCCATCGCTGCTTTTTTTTCCCAGGAAAACAAACTCAGCTTGAGATTGCCAGCTCTTTAAAGTTCACACAGCTGCTCCTACATACTGCAAATAACTACAGAATCCAGCCTTCACAAACTCAATCTCCTCCAGATGTGTTTACCACATCTGTAAGACCCAGCCAGAATTTTATGGGAATTGTAGGCTGGAACAAATCTGGTTTGGAGGCGGCTGCCCAAATAGATGCACTTTCAGATGGATAAAATATGAAAGCTGATTCTTGTATCTTTAATATACATGCAGATTTATATTTTTTATTTGCAAAAGTTAATGTTAAAATATCAACCTTTAAGTAGCACTGTTCAAGGATTGCCCATTCTGGTTTGTGGCTTTATCCTTAATACTGAAAGTAGCCAGATTTGCCTTGTATGAGTTCAGGGGACAGATCATTCCATCTTATTTCCAATTCCTGAATTTGGAAAAATGTGGGTCCTCCCTCCTATTATCTAATATGGAAAAAGCATAGATTTTTTTCTTTTTTTTCTTTTCATCAGAACATGAAAAAATCAGTCCATTGCATGGGTGTATAATGTGTCCAGTTTCATAGACATGTGGTACATAGCTTTTTAAGTTTCACTTGAAAAAGGAAAAATTGTTTGGAGGAAAGGGTCCAACAGAAGCTTTAAGTATCAGGGGTATCTACTGGGGGGGGGGGGGGCAGTGTAAAAAAAACACAAGATGGCAGCTGTTACTGTGTAATTAAAGACTTGCCCCTTCCATTTTTTTCCCCCCATGCATTGCTACGTCTTTCCCACAGGAGTTAGGAACAAGCTGAAGTGCCAACTACCCATCCTTGAGTAGGCAGAATACTTAGAGTTACCACATGGAGGTTCAAAAATCTGGGCTGTAAGATGGCAGGAAAATGATACAGACAGCTCAAACTCTTTGCTGCCATTTAGTGATTGTCTGAATGTTTGCAACCCTGGTGTGGTAGCCCTAATTATACTGCCAATCCCTAACCTGCTCTGTAACCTCTATTCCAATCACTTGATTTCCCTCCAAGGTAATGGGTTACAAAGCCAAACAAATTTTACACACTTTGAGGTATCCTTGGATGGTGTCAGGATAAGAAGAGGGAAAACCTACTTTACCACCAGTATAGTTAAGGATGACTTAACCCTATCTCAGCCATGAGTTAAGGGTGAGAGGAAGGCAACTTCATGGGGACACGCCAGAAAAATGATGGGCATATTTGTGCTGTGATTCAATGCATATTCCTCTTTCTATTTTGCTTTCCTCTGACTGGAAAACTTTTAGGCCTTCCTGTTTATCCTACTAGCTATGGGAAAAACAACAACAACAACAACAGTTCCTTCATTTCTTCAACTCAAGAGTTGCAGGCTTTTTATAAGAGCACCAGCTTGTTTCCTTGACTTGGTGATTTCTGGATTTGGGAATTAAAAAGGGTCAAAAAGGATGGGGAAAATAATAAGATGGTAATTACTCAATAGAAAAAAGACCAGCAGACATAACCATATGTTTTGCTCTTTTTTCATTTCTCTTTCTTTTTCTTACCATCTTTTTTTGTTTTGCATACTTTTATTGTATCAAAAAAATTATATGTATGTATTTATGAATATATATATAAATAACTTTGACTTTTTCTTTCAAATCTTATGTGGATGCCTCTATATACTTTTAACAGGCTTATTTTACTCATAGATGCATGCTGAGGTGTCCATAGGGGCATCAATACTTGGACAAAACAAGTATTAAACTATGCTCCAAGCTCCAAGCTCTTTTACACTTGCATCATGACATCACATGTACATGCAAAAGGCCACAGCTTGTGACTCATTGCTGATTTCATCATGTTTATGAACACATTGGACCCCAATGAATGAATGAGAGGATTTCAACTAGGGTTCACCCAGTCATTGCCTTCTAAAAGAGTTATGGGCTCAGGGAGAGAAGAACTGCTCACACAATGTAAAACTATGAGAGGAAGCAAAGAATATTCAGCATGGAGGTGGGGCAGAAATCCCAGGCTACTAAGAAACTAGGAAGTCATTCATTGGAGAGTGGTCCTTTAAAATGGAAACCCTTGTAAGAAATCCAGAAGTCAGTAGTGTCTTTCAGACTCAACAATCAGCAGAGAAATGAGGGGAGGAAAAGATTTGGGACAGAACTGAGGAAAAAGCAATTGGAATGATTTACCTGGCAGTAAGTGGTTCTACTCTGGTTCATTTAAGGAATAAGACAAAGGCAAGTGAAATGTGGGAAACTCTCAAGGGAATATATGAGAAAGTCTATTGTTTTTAAAGTGCACTGTGCTGTTGGGCTCTGTAATAAGAAGATGGAAAAAGGAGAGAGTTTATCTATGCATTTTAATGAGATGTTAGAGATATCATGCCAGCTAGAAGTTCAAGATTGACTCTACCTGAGGCAATCTTAATTAGACTAATGTTAAATAGCCTCCCAAAATGTTTTGAAATGGTTAATACTCTACAAATGAGAGTATATGCAAACTTGCAATTTGTAATAAACCATTTAATAGATTTTAGTACATACAAAAGGGCTGACAAGAAATCAGTAGGGAATGGAGAAATTGCATTTGAAACTATGGAGATTGGCAGATGTCTATTCTGCCACAGCTCTGCACATAAGCAAATTACATGATCACAGAGAAATGGAACTGATGGCAAGAAACAAGTCAAGTCACTTTCCAGGGAGGATGACTCATAAGAGACAGTAGATGCAATACAGGCAGGCAGCAGAGTGATAAAGTTTAATAGACATTAAGGAAACTTTTGGAGCTAACTTTGAAAAGAATTATGAAGGAATCTGCCCTGATTCTGGTGCAATCAATAGCTTAACAAAAGAAAGGGACAGTTTTCAGAATTGGACATGGATTGCAAACCTCTTACACAGTTTTTGCTAGAGGCAAAGGAACTATAAGACTGTATCACAAACTGAGAAAAGGGGAACTACATGGAATTTATTATTAAATATCCTTTATATGATGCAGTGCTAGAAGTTATTTTGAGGTTAGTGAAAGATGCCATTGAAAGAGGCTATGGGGTAAAATTTATAGGATGGAGATGACTTTATGAAAGAATTCTCAAGGACAGTGGTTTAGATGAAGTGTATTATATGAAAAAAAAAAAAGTTAATTCTGCAAAACAGTGGCAATGTAAGAAATATGTGAAATTGTAGCAGAGAAGGCTAGGTATAGGAACTTGAATGCAGTTTTGGAACCCAAGGGGGGTTTAGTAAGAGGCTAAAGATAGTCCTTGGAATGTGGGATCCAATCGTTTGTGTTGCATAAAGACAACATTAATCAGACTATTTTCTTAACACATGAAGTAAGAGAAACACAGCACCCCATAGAAATGATTTACAGCAGACCCATGAAAATTAAGACCTAAGGAATGATGAGATGTCTATTGACATTAATGACTTCTGTAGATATATGTTCACTTACTTGATCAGTAAAAAAAAGTAAAATGCAGGAGAAATTCAATGAGTATGTTATAAAAGTTAACCATATGTTTGAGGGAAACCTCATTTTCTGCATTCAGGCAATAGAGGTGAGTAAACAGCAACTGATGTGACAAGATCATTGAGGAAATGAATATTGACCTAGTGTCTCGAAGCTGTGAGAAGATGTGTGGGAGAGAACAAGATGGAGGCATTGTTTCTTAGGAAGCCTTTAGATCCCAGAATTTATTTATTTCTAGCTGTAGAGAGGGCGGCACCACCCCTGAAAGAACAGATTCATAACTTGGGATCCTCCAACCATTTCGATTGCAGATTACAGAGTGAATACATGTGCTTGCTGTTTGCAAATCTGCTGTCAGCTCTGTGTATATGAATGAACTTTGGGTGTGTGTGTGTGTGAGAGAGAGAGTGTGTGTGTGTGTGAGAGAGAGATATGGTGGGAGGAATCACATACACCAATTTTTCCTTTCAGTGCCTTGAGTTTGATCAGTTTTCAAATGCTTGACTATAATGCAAGCCTTCCAACATATTTTGAATCCTTATTGTAGAAGATGTGAATGTAACATTTCATCTTTTTTTCACCTCTGTTCTCATTCTGTCAGCTGCTTTAAAAATACTGGAGAGCTCCACTAATTAGAAAAAGAATATATGTTCTTTTCTCATCAAATTTACAAAGGATAAATATTTACTCTGGATAGATGCAAAACTCAGCCTTAGAGACTAGACAATATAAACAGCCTGTGGTCAATGTGAACTACTGAGATTGGGGAGCTTTATTTCCCAAATAATTACTTTAGCTCTTAAATCTCCTGGTTGTTCAGTAGTGACGCTGGTAAGCAGCTGAGAGAAGAGACTAAAGTCTTATTCTTCAATATATAGGACACAAATACATGTTAGATAGAGACACAGTTGCTCAATCTAGATGATCTCATGATATTACTCTTCCTCCATGCTTCCTCACCCAAGTTTTAGAGTGAGGGAATTTTGTAATCAGGTTGAATTGCAATATGGGGCCATGTCTAGTGCATTAGTTTGATGTAGTATCTATCTATGTTTGCCAGAGGCAGAGCAAATGAGGAATACTTATATCTGTTCTATCCCTCTTTTGCTGCAGTCTGTGCACATTGCCACTTCCCCACCGGTATGTCATACTGTAGGATCAGCTTAACACACTGAATTGTGTAAAAGAGAAGGGGTTAAAACAGAAGCATCATTTTCTTAATGGGAAAAAGTGCTTCCGAAATTATTGTGCTTGTGGAAGCGTCAAAAAATATAAGTATTGGATAAATGCATGAAAAAAATTGATTGTAAACAATAGGTTCAAATAGCTTTGTGTTCTTAGTGAAGTATAGAACTATATAAATTTGTATTTGCTTGAAGAAAAAAAAAGCTATCAGCAAAAAGAAATGAAGGACTGATCTGCCTGTTCCTAGCCTGAAGTAACTCTAGAAATGCCAAGGTGCCAGTCTGACTCACTGATTCATCAAGTAACAAAAATTCAAGCATGCATACCTGGTTGATCCATTCCTCTTTTTTAAAGCATACTCAGGATATTTCAGAAGTTCAACCAGTTCTGAAATGGGAATAGAAATATCCAGGCTGACCTTTGATCCAGGAATAGATGATCTCTTCTTCATGCTCTCTCTCCTCCACCCTCTGCCATTCATTGAAACCATAATAGTGGAGCAGACTCTGACTAAATATGCACAAAAAATACTCAAGGCAAAAAGGAATAAAAGTTCATGCAAATGAGTTCCCTAAATAGATTACTCATCCTATTAAAACATTGCTCCTTTGGGCCTTTGTTCTCCCTTGCAGCTGTAAAAAGTGATTAATGTTGCACATACTATTGTTAAGCACCTTAGTGCTAGATTTACAATATCCCTTGAATTTATAATGTACAGTGAACTAAGGATTTTCCTGTTATAATAATCTTACGGCATAAAGAAAGATGGTGCAATTATTGAGCAATTTCTTTTCTTTTTCATTTTGAAAATGCATGATGTTGAACTTTGATAATGGCCATGAGGTCATGCCTGAGCCCAAGGCTTAGTTCAGAGACAGTGGTCTCATTTCAGTGTTTAGAGATTGGGAATATGCTCCTTTACACCACAGATTTCAGCTGATTTCTGGGTCACTGTCACATGAATCAATCCATGGACCGACTTGTGTAAATTTTCCCACGTGGGCAGTGGAGGAAGACGTTTCCATGAAGAAGGCAAGGGACCGTTACATGAGTAGGTTTTACAAGGAATCTCCATCAATCACAACTGAAAGTACCATCCTATCTTTTGTTTAATGTTGCACTTCTGTTCTCAAAGATTACATTATTCAGCCTGGGTGATAGTGTTTTGTCGCAGCTCTTTCTTGTGTGTAGTAGGGCAACATTTAGGGCCAACATTTGTGCTTAATTTATCTATTTGAACATTTATATGCCATCCATTCTTCTTTAGTGGTTCTAAGCAGCTTAAAAACTCATACACAATAAAACAAACCATTAAAAAGACCAGCAGCATCAAAAATGATGGAAGAGTAGACCCCAGTGATGGACACATTACCTGCAGTCTGATCGGCTTACAAATTACAGGAGCTATTTCCCCAAAGCCAGAAATGACTTCACTTATTTCCATAGGCAATCCACCCTAGATTAGGGCATAAATTTTCTTTTGACATTCTCCCTTAGGTTTTGATTGAGTGGATGATTTCTCCAAATTTCTCCAGGGGGTGGAAAAATTCTCCAACAGTTTCTCAAGGTCAGAACTGTCTTGCAGGTGACAGTCTCATCGTCACTGCAGAAGCCATTCAGAGGTGCTGCATTGTGATGGCTTTTTTTCAGATGTAATTGTAGCATGGGAAGCCAGTGAAGTTATGGACTACTAGGGAGGTGAATGTACAATGAAAAAAGGACATTCACGTAGTCTCTTGGCCATCTTGTCACTAAACGAGTGCAAGAACAGTACAACACACCCATGAGAAGTTTCAAAAATTCTCTTCTCCTTTGAAAGAATGTCTAAAGCAAAATGTTTTTCATCAATCTGAATGAGAACTGGTTAAAAGTCTCATCTCTTTTTGACAGATCTGTGTTGAAAATAAAGTTGAATATTGTAGGCAACTCCAGTAAACATATTTATGCAAAACAAAAAAAAGTTAACAACTACAGTGTCGTTAAAAACCAAAGTTCTTTTATATTCAGGAATATCACAGACAAGTTCTTGCCAAAGTGCCATTAGAGGAAAAAAAGTGACCACATCTCTTGAAGAATATAATTGATGAAAATGCATTCCTTATTCATCAGCATGGAGCACATCTAACAAAATAATATTCAAAAGGTCACTGATAGAATCCTTGAACTGAATATACTATCTCAAAAAATGACCTCCCTCAGAATGCATATGGAAGAGGGGTCATAGGGAAAGACAGTGGCACTGTAAACCTAAAACATGGCAGCTCAGGGAGAAGATTTCAGAATGCTTTTCAAGAAATAATCACCTTTCTTTATTACAGGTAGTCCTTGGGTTATGACCACTAATTCGGTGACCATTCAAAGTTATGACAATGCTGAATGAGGGGATTTACGACTGTTCTCAGAGTTCCAGCTGTCACGGTGTCCCTGCAGTCATGTGATTGTGATCTGAGCTCTTGGGTGCCTGGCTCGTGATTACAATGTTGCAGTGAGCCACAGTCACATGATTGCCATTTGTGACCTTCCCTGCTGGCTTCCTACAAGCAAAGTCAATGGGGAAGCTGGCAGGGAAGGTCGTAAGTTGCTCCCATATATTGTTCCCACCACTTTTTCTCACAAGAAGCCCCTGGGATCCCTGGGATTTTGTACTCCATAGCACCACCCTGCCTGCCTGAGCTCCATAATGTCCCCTGCCCATGCTCAGTAGCACCCACCTGCAGCCCTTTCCAGCCCACCTGTTCTCAGTAGCACCTGCCCATGGCACTTACCCATCTGCCTGCAGCTCTTGTCTGGGACTCTGGTCACATGAGGTCCTCTCTTAATGACCTGTGTGGTCTCTGGGTTATGATGGCAACTGGGACTGCTGGGATTGCCACCGCTAAGCGATACAGTCATGTGACGTTGCATTTTACGACCACATCACTTGGCAATGGAAATTCTGGTCCCAGTCACTGTTGTAACCTGAGGACTACTTGTATTGAGTTGCACAATCCTGTGAGATGGCTAAGCAGTGTGCTCCTTGACTGTCTGGGTCTGTTCTGTCTGGTAAAGGGTCACCTTGACTCATCTTCCTTGTTGCATTATGAAACTTGTGGAAAGTAGTCCTCTTTTACAGAAAAAGTTAAAATGTTATAAAACAAGAAAACTGTTTTGAAAATGTTGTCCAAGTATAGGGATTGACAGTCTTCTTGGGCCAGCATGCATATCTGGAATTTTAAGAGCATGTTGGCGGCATCCTCACAAAATGACTGTCAGACTAGTCTTAGCCAATCATAAAACATGTATTTCTTAGAAGGTAAGTTGCTCTACATCATTAACCAAATACACCCAGATCAAAATACCCAGAATCATGGACCTCATCAACCTCTGTCTCACTACCTATTTTCAGTTTGATGGACAAATATACCAACAAATCAGAGACACACCCATGGGATCACAACTGTCAGGACTCATAGCAGAGATTGTAATGCAATGCCTAGAAGCTATAGGACTTCCCCACATACAACCTAAAGTATGGATCCGGTATGTAGATGACACATTTGTTATAATAAAAAAGGAACAACTAGAGAAGACACATCAAACTGTCAACAACATCTTCAAAGGAATAGAATTCACCAGAGAGGAAGAAAGCAACAACACACTACCCTTCCTGGATATCCTCATCAGCAGAGGAAAGAACAGAAAATTAGAAACCCAAGTTCATCGGAAGACAACCCACACCAATCAAGTACTCCCATTACAAAGTAACAACCCAACCTCCCACAAGAGGAGCGGTGTAAGAACATTATTCAAGTGAGCACAAATGCATTGCAGCAACCCAGAACAGCAGAAAAGAGAAAAAGACTACCTATACAACATCTTCCAACCAAATGGATATCCATGTAATTTTATCAAAAAGAGCCTGACAACTCAACCTACTGCAACACAATCGACACAAGCTATGAAAAGGATCACACTGCCATACATCAGAAACGTCTCAGAAACCACCAATAGACTATTACAACCATATGGCATCTCTGTAGCACATAAACCAACAAAATGACTCCAAAACACCCTAAGTAAACCAAAAGACCCAGTAGCCCAAGAAGAAAAAGCAGGAGTCATCTACAACATACAGTGTAAGGTACTGTAACAAACACTACGTAGGACAGACAGGCAGAAGACTAGCAGAGTGCATCCACGAGCACCAACTAGCAGTCAGAAGACATGATGAAAATTCCTTAATCTCACAACACATGGACAGACTCAACCATAGTTTTAACTGGGAAACTGTCAGCATTTTAGACCAAGCTAAATCCAAATATACAAGAGAATTTTTGGAAGCCTGGTATTCAGACAAGGCAGCAATTAACAGACACATAGAGATTAACAGCATCTACATACTATTCAAAAGAGACAAAAGACCAGAAGATTGCCTCACTAGCAATCATCACCAGCAATCATCATCCGGATAAGCAAAGGTTACCACCAGGCACACAATCAAGCAGCAAACATATGCCAATCAAAGAACTACCAGAGGAGCAAAACAAACAAACAAAAAACCCCACCCTTACCAGCACTGGCAAGGCAGGCCACAGCACATAAATAGAGAGCAAATCCCAGCCCATTTTAGCACTGAAGATGTTACCTAGCTGGGCAATGAAATGTTTGCAAGAAAAGAACCAAGCTCAGAGAGCCCCAAGGACTCCACCTTGTCCTTTTTTCTGGCCAGGGTCAAAGAAGGTTCTGAACTGCAGTGACTCACCATTTTTATTTTCTGAGGATGCCTTTGGGTCCACCTGGGGCTCAGAGTCATTCTGGGAAGTAAAGGTTATGTTAGAGATTGGTGTTGTAATGTCAGTTTCTTATCTGATTATAGTGGGGCCGAGAACCTGGTGGATGTTTAGAGTCGTTCTTGTTGGAAGATTACTGTGAATAATTTCCAGTTCAGTTTACATGCACTACACTCCCAACCAACCCCTATATCCAGATCAGACACTATACCTCTACTCCGTACAATTAAAGATCAAATCAAAGTCCAACAAATTAGTGGGCAGGGAAGATGTATCCAACAGTCCTAGGTGACATTGTCCAGCTATCTCCTTGGTAGATTTTTCTGTCATGTATGATGTGGTGACTAAATGCTCTTTGTGGTTTTCATTCCATCTTGTCCATATGGAAAGGAAGAGTCTTTTTTGTCTGCCAAGAGAAGCTGATTGAATGATTGGAAGAACAGAGTTTAAGTAGGATATTAAGCAATGGTAAATCCTTTCTCATGTCCTTTTTAAAGCTATATGAACTCTACTTGTCCTCTGCAGATGCAAATATGGTTCTTCTGAATTCTATATAAGCTAAATGATGAGTCAAACTAAACTTTTAGACATTCATACCTGACTTGTTCAACTTTTGTTTACAAGGAAAGGAAAACAATTTATGATCTGTATATCTTTTTACAATACCCAGACCATTTAGAAATGCTCCTATGTCTCTGACCCCAGGCAACTCATCTGGACCTAAGTATGTCATACTTAGCACATCATTGGTTATATATTAATCTCTTCAATTCCTCTCATCCATTAACTAAATCTAATTTTACTTCAATTCTTTCCTGGCAATCCTAGACAGTGAAATGGCTATTTTAAGAATATATTCTAGCCTTGTAGATTGGAACCATAATTTTCTGAGTTTATTTTTTGTGAAGCTTCTTCTGATTATATTTGGCACTTTGTCATGAGCTGTAACAATCTAGTATATCTAAGCCTTGTAAACTAATTATTCCTTGCCCTTCTCTCCCTAAGATAAGAAGATTAAATTTACCACATTCATTTATAGTTGGCATTAAACATACCAACTAAAAAGATAGAAATCAGCAGCTTTTATTAAAGGTTTATACTCTGTCAGTGTCTTCTCTTTTAATTAGAAAAGCATTATACTAGTAATTTAGTCAATTCTCAATTCATTTAAATCAATTCATTTAAATCTTCAAGAGAAGATTTTATTGCGCTCTGATCAACTTATATTACACTTCAGTCTTGCCCATTCATTGAAATTCATCCATAAAAGAGACGTATACACAAACAGACACACTCATTCGCTAATTTTCAGCACTTGCTGCTAATGATATGTCAAAAGATTTCAGTGTTTTTTGCCTGCAGGAGAAAGGGAAGTAATAGAAATGCAACCATTGCTTCAACGGGTTTTTGGATAACAAGGTGATTTGAAAGGTAAACTCAGCTTCAAATGTATTTGAGGTTTTCTAGTCCCCTGAAAACCAAAGGAGGGTGAATGAATGAACCCAGAGAGACTGAAGGAAACATTTGTGGTATTTTGGCAACTCTTCAATGAAATTAAGAGCACAGCAGCTCATTACCCTGTGCAAACTTCCATATAATTATGTCTAATTCTGAGTGGTGGTCCTTTATTCCTGTATAGGATACATTCAGTATAAACCAAGCTGCCCCCCTGCAAATAAGAATATTTCAAAAGTTGCCATCATATGTGAATCTTTAACATGAAACAAAAGGAAATATATTACATGGGAAATAATCACATTCACTCAGTGTTAATTTAATTTAATCAAATTTAATTTTGGATCAATCTTCTTTTTGCCAGATGTATCTTGGTCACTATCTTAGCTCTTACCAGATCAAAATCAAACTGCCACCTTTCCTTTCCATTCTGATAAATGCATCTACTGCCCATTTAGGTTTCTCTGAGCTATCTAATTGGAAGTTTTTCCTTCTCATCAATTTCTGAGTTTTAAATTGTGCATCTAATTAGTGAATTTTTGAACTATATTGTCAGATGTACATTTTACATAACCTTCTGATCCCCATGCCTTCCTTTGCCTCAGTATACAACAGAAAATATTCTACACAGTTTTGATTTGAGAATTGCATATAAATATATAAACAGGAGACATGAATACAGAAGATGTATTGCACATGAATACAGAAGATGCTTGCATGTTGCTTTGGGAAATACAAAATGGATATGTTTGTATTCAAATGCAAACTGAACTAATTTCTCTCTCACCCCATTTTGGAGCTGCCTTAACTTTCTTGAAATCTGTGGTTGCTTATTGAGTTGGCAGAAATGTCATTTAATGCCATAGACCTCATAAACAGCATGCTTTTATCTCAGTTTCCACACAATTGTTATGCTCCTTGACTTTCTTGTCATTAGGGAACATGACAATTCTCTGCCAGATCTCCATAAGTTAAGCCCTTCCCTGATGTTTATAGGACAGCATGTTGCTATGAATGATGCTCTGTTGCTATAAAAACCTTCCATCTGATCAAATTCTATTTCTTTTCCTTGCTGACCTATTTGCCACTTGTAGTGCTCATGGTTTTATTGGAAGATTGGCAAGGAGAAATTGAGTAGTGGTGTATATCTCTTTCCATTAGGTATATGGTACAGGGAACTTTACATTTTTATTTATTTATTGGATTTGTTAAGTGCACCAAACTTCAAGAAGACTCTGTGCAGCTTACAATATGTCCAATACATATGTTAAAACACAGCTAAAAACCACATGACTGCCTGGACTAAAACAACATACCCCAACATGCAAGAAAGAGAAAGGGAAGGTTTGAAACTGGATGATGGCTATCCAGAATAGAGGGGTCTAGCAATGGCCTCTTGAGAAGGAGGCACACCACTGCCTCCTTCAAGGCTGGGTGGACCACTGTCTCCCCCAAAGAGGCTGATATCATTGCATGGGCCCACCTGCAGGTGACCTCTCAGGCTGCCTTAACAACCCAAGAGGGGCCTGGATCTAGCAGCAGATAGTTGAACTTTGGAGGACCTTGTCCATTTCATTGGGAGTCACAGTCGAGATAACACCACAAGACTGTGCCCCAGGCAACTCATCTGGACCTGCCCAGTCAGAATCCAAATCTGAGTGAATCTGAGCAACTTTAACTGCCAGATAGCATAAATACTCATCTCTACAGCCCTGTAGATAGTCCTATGTCCCATCCCTCCTCAGCAAGGAATGGGTCACCCTAAACAGAGTGGCAGGTCAGCTATCAGAGGACAAAGTAAGTGGAGAAATAACAATGTTTCATTGCCCTTGTACCCACAATATAGGCCTGAATATTGGCTCTTATATTAGGGTGGATTCACTCTTTGTCTTTCTCCAACTTTCTTTCTGATTGGTGTGCAAAGAGGGGCTCCATAGGAGCAATCTGGTCCCGGGCCTCAGTCATCTGCCTATTCCATGCTGCAACTGAGGCCTTGGCCAAACTGCCCACCAGATCCTCAGAGAAAACTCCAAGCTCCCTCTGGAACCCAACTGAATAGGTCATCCAGTTGAGCAGACTTTATGTCCCTGTGCAGGTGGGTGGCACCAGCAAGTCAGAGGACAACAGATTTATGACCAACATATGATTTTATATTTTCATATAATGGTTCAATATGAAGTGCAGTATTAAGCAAGCATTTATTTTACTTACTATTTGGGTTATACTTACTTCTACCTTGTCCTTGATGAGACACCTGCTAGAGTAGGATAATCTTTCTCATCTTCAATCCAGTTACATTTGAGAAACAGATACTCCTTAACTTTACATTGGTCTCATTGCCACCTGGTATAAACAAAGTCTCCTTAGCCTTGATGGTCTCATTCTTGGAGAAGAATGACTGCTGTCTCAAGTTTTGTTATTATATAATTTTCTTATACTGACTTGGGGAAAGCCTTAAGTACTCATGCTGTGTGGTCAGTGCTTCCGAATCCAGAAGAACCTGTGACCCCACCCTGCTGGGCTGAGGACAGAGCAGTACACTTCTCCCTTCTCACCCCAACATCCAAGTGCTTAGCACCATTTACAGAGTAAACAAGCAAAATCAAAAGACACTTCCTGGAGATTTCATGCTGTGGTTCATAGCAGAACTCAGGATTGCATTTCTGAAATGATTTGTGACTACCCTGTGGGTGAAATTTTACCCGTGCATTCAGAGATCACAAAATGACTGTATACCACTTAGAGAAAACTAAATAGTCATAGAAAAGTATCTGTAGACTTTGCAGAAAGAAAACCCCTTGTGTTACCTCATGTTTCCTACAGGTTACAAGGACTTAACACACGGCTGGATTTAAATGCTCAACACAGCTGTTCAACACAGCAGAATTCAGATAATTGGATCCAATCTATTTAATTCTTTAGCCCTCAAGCTAGTAGATGAAAAGAAGCCTCCTGAAGGTTTGTCTTTCTTTTTTTTTCAGAAAATGTCTTAACCAATGGAGTTAACATAAACACAGGAGAAGCTGGCTTATCCCTAGCTGGATGGAAATCTAGCTAATATGTGGCCCGGAGAGATATTTATTGGATGACCCCAATAATGTTAATCAGCTGGTGTTTCAGTTTTTGTGGGGAGTAAAGCTGTCCTGATTGACCTTCTTAGTCATTCTAAACAGTCGGAATAGCAGGAACTCAGACTGTAGATTCAATTCTCCAGATTCTCTGGGTTTTTCCAAGCAGAGATGGAGGAGAAATTACTGTAATCTGAATGTTTAGATGAACATACAGTATACAGTTTGCTCCTGCTGAACGTTGGAGGCTTTAATCCTCCTTTCTGAGAATTTTGTGACCCATTTAGCACAATGGTCACACTCCCGAAATGCTCACAAAAATGAATACAGCAAAGAAAACTGAGCACATTAAGGGAAAATACAGATAGCAAAATGTGTATATTAAGGGAGAGTATGTGTGGAACATCTTACAGAATGGAAAAGTATGTTAAAGAAACATGCACAGTAGGAAACATACATGCAAAAAGGTGTGACCTAGAAAAAATGTACATATTAGAATATATGTTCTAACTTTTTTTTTTTTTTTTTTTTGCTGCAATAGTTACAAACTGATGGGGAAAAAGAATGATACAGTCAGGAAACTGGAAAATTGATTTTAACTGAAATGATAAGATATTATTTACTCCATATCCTGCACACAAAGATTCATATCTACACACACACACACACAATTCAGATTATAAGGAACAGAGGTGTGCATGTTCAGGCTGCTGCATTACAAAGTAATGCACAAATCATTCCATGGAGTGTTATGAATGTAAGAAGCAGAGTTCTTTAGCAAAACAGTCTACATATAAATAAATGGTGTTTTTCTTCATAATGATCTTTAACCAGAAAATAATTCATTTGGGTAACTGTTAATTTAGGAGGTTTTTAAGTAGCTGAAGCATCCAAAGAATGATGAGACTGCACAGTTTAATATTTGATAGATATCGATCTTCCAATTTACTTTTCAAAGGAAAACATATACGTCTCATTTTCTAACTGAAAAAGGCACTCTTCTTTGCTATCTTGGGGGCTGAAATGAGATTTGGTGAAATACCTTTTTGCAATATACCTTAATCTCAAGGACGCAAAAATAACTTGGCCAGTCACATTGTGCATTGTCTGTGGTTGCTTTTCAGGAATCCTAGCATGGTGCTATCAAGCTGATCTTTTGGCCACTAAAAGCCTTGAAAACCACAATCTATCTGGCAGAAACCCCAAATAATCAGGCTAAATCAGTTTAATGTCCTTTCTGACTCAACATTCCAAGCAATCCACAAGCAGGGCATCATTCATCCAATATCATCTCAGTGATGAAGCTATGTGATATAGAGGCAAAACCCCCACACGTATGTCTACCATGGTTAGTTGCCCATGGTGGTGTATTTGTCTTCCATGTATGGATTCGATCCTTCCAGAAAACCACTCTAAGGTTGATTATTATTATATATTTTGTAAAGCTAATTTTCAAAGATGATTTACATATAATGTATGACCCTGGGCACTCCGATAATTTTTATTTGCACTATTTGCTAAATAATCAAGATAAATCTACTTCCTTAAAAGTTGCAAAATTTTGGTACATAATGTGTAAGCTTTGCCCACAAATGGTTGCTAATAGTTCTTGATGAAAGGGGTAATACTGTTGTCTGTTTTATTGTATGTATTTTATTGGTCAATGACTGAAATAAATATGATGATAGTATAACGTACGAAGGGACTCTTTTTTAAAAAATGTGGTTTTTTGGTTTTAGAAAAAGGAATATCCTGAATTGTTTGCATTGTGAAATAACCATACAATACAAAGGCAAAGTAATATGATACTGAAAACATTAAATCTTTGAAAGAGTCCATTTTAGTTAAGTAAAACTAACTACAATTAATTTAAAAATTATTTAAAATTGTGCCTTTAAGGTGATATTCAACCTATAATGTATAAAGATACCATAGTCTAATTTGAATTGTGTTAAATATTAAAATAAATGCATATGTGTAGAGTAATAACTTTTATAACAGTCTTGAACTGTACTAATGCAAGGGTGCTTTTATAGTCACATTTTTAAAAACCAAGAATGCTGCTCAATAGTTAACTTTATATTGTTACATATTTTTATGTATAGGCAAGATGCTATCTGGATTCCTTCCTATTAAATTTTCATTCATATTTCTAATGAACAAAGTTGAGGACCTGAAAGAGAAATCATTTGGATGGAAAATGAGAAAAGCCTAGTAGAATTTTGAATTTTTACACATTGACAGAGGATGTTGGCTGTGCTTCAAAAGAGTTTAGATTAGTCTCTACTGGACCATCAAAATGTGTAGAGAATGGATGTTCTTCCAAAAATAACTGAGAGCCTGCAACACATATAAGAGTTATGAAGCTATCATTTGTCACTGAAGAAGAATGGCAAAAACATGAACAGAGAAAAGCAGGAAGGAAGAACGAATCCACATATTTCTAATCCTCCTTGCACTTGGGTAAAGACAGTTAGCATGAACATCACTGTTAATGCTTTGATGGATAATGATGTTATACATTGTGACACGCTTAGATTCTATTGGAGGTCTGTCTGTCTGTCTGTCTGTCTGTCTATCTATCTATCTGTCATATATCTCTGTGTCTTCTATGCCACTTCAGTCTAATTGACTCTTAGCAGCTTACAACCAGCAGCAGCTTATAACAGATATTAAACATACTTAATAGCAAAGCAAAATATCTTCATTAATGACAGGGGTCACTTCCTCATCCAGGGCATCCTTCTATATTTCATTAATTCCTTCAGCCCCCAAAAGCTGTTCCAAAAGCATGTCATAACTTGTGAAAAGTCAACAGGGCACTCACCTCTGGGGGCAAGCTGTTCCACAGGAAAGGTGGGGAGCATCAGAGAATGTTTGCTTCTGAGATGCCTCCCACTACTGATAGATAGAGACTAGCATGCACTCTCTGCTGGCATATATTGAGCAGGCATATTCTAACTGGAGTAGGTGGTCTTAAACTTAAATAACCAGCACTTTGAATGTACCTGGAAACAAAATGGCACTCCTATAATAACAGTGTGATATGACAATAATGGGGTTGACCCATTGTCAGACAAGCAACTGCATTCAGCACCAGCTGAAGTTTTTGAATGGTTTTCAAGGGCGTCCTTATTTAGAGTGGATTATAGTAGTCCATGAAAGCAACCAGTGTGGTTTCCATATTATATGAATTAGATAAACTAATATACACTTGAAGATAAATGTATTTATTGTAACTCAGAAGCCCTGAACTCCATTGAAGATTACTTTTCTTTTATTTCTGGCTGATGTTGAGCCAAATCTGCATTTGATTTTATTTCTGACATGCTTTGAGCTGGAAAACCTGAACTGGGGACTTGGGCATTGAGATGCAATGCCTTACTTCTATGCCACCAGACATCTTAATATATAAAAGCCAGAGTGGTGTAGCGGTTAAGGTGTTGGACTAGAAGCAGAGAGACTCTGGTTTTAGTCTCCCCTCAGCTATGGAAGCTCACTAGTTGACTTGGACTAGACATTCTACTTCAATTGAATCTTCCTCACAGGGTTATTGTGGGGAAAAATAGGAGGAAGCACTATGTATATAAGTTCTTGTACCAATGGCAGGATATAAACTTAATAAATAAACTTTTTTTTCTATTTTCCCAGGTTAATGTTCCTCTTATATTGGGCCAACCATAACAAAGCTACTTAAGCCAAACTTCAGGCCTTAAGGAAATGGTTCTTTTTTCTTTTCTTTTAAACTGAGTATTACAAGAGCTGGCGTCAAGCTGACCATCCTTGGTTTTTAAGCTATCTGGATTGTCCAGTGTTGTCCAACTGCAACAAAACTTATGCTTATTGCAAGAAACTAAACAGCAGTTAAAACTATTAGAAGGATTACAGAAGAAAATAAAATTCACCAAACTGAAAAAATGTTGAATACGCAAACAAACTGGGAAAATTATTAGCCTATCAACTTAGAAAGAAGAAAGAAATATAAATAATATCAGCAATAAAGAAAGAGTCCAAATGGTTACACTCAAGATCAGAAATAATAGAAGAATTGGCAGTTTTTAAAAAATAATTATATTTCAAGACTAACATTGATGAAGTTGCTATGAATAAATATATTGAGAAATCAGTTATCAAAGAATTTAATGATCAACATAGGCAAATACTAAGTACACCTATGACTGTCCAAGAAATGAAAACAGTGTTAAAACAAGTCAAATTAGGAAAACCATCAGATCCAGATGGGTTCATAGCTCAATATTATGAAGAATTTGAAGAAAAATTACTAGAACCATTGACAAATACGATGAATGAAATTAAAGAAACAAAGGCAATACCACCAACATGGAAAGAGGCATGTATAACTTTACAAAGAAGGGAATGAGAAGCCACAGTCATATAGTCCAATTTCTTTGCTGAATGTAGACTGCAAGATTTTTACAATAATATTAGCAGATAGACTGAAGAAATGTGTTTCAGATATTATACTTATTGACCAAAGAGAAATATAAAGGACAACAGTAGGTTTATAATCAATATAATAGAACATCTAAACAAAAAAAAAAAAAAGGAAGAAAGCTGCACTAATTTTTTTAGACACAGAAACAGCCTTTCTACATTTATTGGTATTTGGAAACCCCTTATGGACTTTTTGTGTCAAAATGAAAAAAATGAACTTGTGATGTATGGTTTTGATGATTAGACAAGATAGATTATAGAAAGAAGAGAATTACGATGTAACTTCAGTTATCTAAACAACAGAGTGTCAATAATCTTCAAATAATCTTGTATAAATACCATTGTATTAAAACAATGTATAATGTATTAAGATTTACAACAAACATAATATTAATACCATCCCCCGCTCCCCTGATGGTTTTACAAATCAGCTGAAGAAAACTGCAACCATAGGATGCAACACTAGAACATTGAAAATACCTACAAAGAACAGTTTGATTTTGCACACCTTTTTCTATGTGCTCCTTTCTAAGCATTAATTACATGCTTCTGTGATTCACATAGTTTGATAAGCAAATTTTGCAAAGGCCAGGAGTGCTAACTATGAATATGAAATCTGATACCCATAAAAGTTCTTTATTGTTTCATGCCACTAATTCCTGTTTTTGATTACCATTCAAGTGTGCAGCTAATATCTCAGTCAGGGTTCTGTCCAAAACCAACCCAATTTTGCCCGCTCCAGAACTATGCAAAGTTTTGTGTTGTGTGGAAATATAATAGGGCTGGTTTTTGGATGTTCATCAGAGATACTTTGCCTAAATTAGTTGGATACTTAGGGTGACAGCCCAAAACTAGTACAAACTTTGATACAGATTTGGAATACAAATGTAGTTTAAATACTAATTCAGCAGTTCAGAAAACAGACCCATTTGAGGAAATTAAATAATGATGTTTCCAAATATATTGAGCCCTTTTTATGGAAGCAAAGCCTAGTAAATACTAGACAAATAAAAGAGATTTAATGGAAAGAAGTCTTTATAGTTTGGGGTGATAAAAACATAAAAGTTTCTCTAATCTTCTAGACCATTTGTTGGGCAATTTCAATGGAAATGGAACCAAATTGGTGAATTATAGAAGATAAATGCAGGAGATTTGTGCTAGATGCCATTAAAATTTATTCTGGCAAAAGGAAAAAGCTGTAAGAAATTCATTTTTTGCAAACTGCGGTTGTGTGGGAGGGCATCCTGCTAAAGGAAGTATATGAGGGCAATGTATAATGCAGGGCTATACATTCCATCAGAGGTCTAGACTCTATCAGGCTGAACCATTGTGGCTTTTAGTCTGTGGTGACACTGGAAAATCCCAACAAAGGGGGGCTTATACCTTGTGGCCTTATAACTGCTCTATTCCACATCTTCTTATATCTAGGGCTTCATTTCTTCAATTGTGGATGAGGCACCTATCTTCTTTCTATTCTTCTTTCTACTTGATTTTTCTGACCCATAGCAGGACATGCTGGTACTGCCCACAAAAGCACATGTGGTATATCATGATCACTTTCCCTGATCAGCCTTTTTTGCAGTGCCAAAAAGTAATATAGTTGGCATCCGATACCAACTCAAAGTGAACCCATCCTAACCCATCACATATCCTTCTGTTTCTCAGTGACCCACAATCACCGCCTAAAGCCTAGATTTCATATGCCACCATAGGAGCAAAGGAGAAATCTGAGAGGGGCCTGCTGGCAACATGCCATGGCTATCTATCTTACAAATAGCATAAGGGTTTTCAAAAGTAACATTGCAAAGTATCCACAAATCACTTTAGTGAGTACATTGGCATTTTAATAAGTTCAGTCCCATTAGCAGTGACAGGATGAGAGGAGTATAAATGCAAGACTATCTGTTTCAGTGACTTGGGATGACAGTGCTGTTTTATTGCAAACATGTCACTGCATTGTGCTGGATTCAAAAGGGACAGATTTCAGTTCCGATGAACTGAAAGCCGTCTTTTCTCTTTTGTCACAATTAAGCAATGTGTATGCTCATATTTGAATGCACAGGTTTGCAGCTTGCTCTTTGAGCTGGAAACAGAACTCTTGGCTATTTGTGCAGGACTTTGCAGCTCTCCTCAGCTCCGAGGTCATTCTGGGTTTTACAGAGCATATTCTCCCACTCCTGAAGTGAGCAGAGTCATGGCCAGTTTGGAGGGCAGGAAAGGTAAATGGGTGCCTCAGACATCTGCAAAACGTAAGACACAGATTTGGTTCCTTAACCCACCTGCCCATGCTCTCTGGGAGGCTGGGAGGTTACAGAAGAGATGTTTGGGAGCTGCATCTGGCCCTAGACCACCCCACCCCCATGTGAAGGCTCTGGGCAGCATTCAACAAGGAAGAAAGATAAAAGTAATGTAATATAATTAACCCATCTCAACAAAATCCCAAAAAGATAAAGCAGTATTAAAAGCAAAGGAGAATAAAGCTGCTTGGGCAACTTTATTAAATGCTAGGAGGGAGGGTACTGTATGGACCTTGACTTTTCAATCCCCACTCCCATATGCTTTAAATCAGTGTTGTCCAAACGTGGCCACTTTAAGATGAGCGGACTTCAACTCCCAGAATTCCCCAGCCAGCCATGGGGAAATGGGTCAACATTTTCTATTAAAAAAAACAACAACAGCAAAAAGTTCAGTCTTCTTTACTCATATTTTCTAAAGGAATGATCTAATTGCTAAGATGCAATCCATAGTTAGTTGTACTAAGCTTCAACTAAAATCAACTTGAAAGAGTTAATGTTTTAGTTCTCATGGAATCTAAATATTAGTACAAATAACATAGCTTGGGATACCATGTACACCTGATCATTAACATTTTGGGGGAAATTTCTGCAAGAAAGAAAAGCTTGACTTTCTTGCTTGCTAGCTGGAATCAAATATATATTAGTGGAATCTAAATCCAAATAGATATATTTTAAGTTCCTTTCTTTTTCCTAACCTTAGGATTCCTGGGTGAAGGCAGAATGATCTGTTTTCAGTCATATCTGTCATTGTCCTTTATTTAGGTGTTGCTGCTGCTACTACTATCTTTTTATCTAGTATTATTACTGCAATGTTCAAGTGAGCCAGGTGTCCACTGAAGCTCTAAACAAACTATCACTTTGGGGCATGGAGTCCTTCACAGCAGCCTATCATGGCTTGCCAGAAAAAGCAGGTGTTACTAAGATGAGAAATAGGCATGAGGCCTCTGTACCCTAATTAAATCAAGACTTTTTTATTTTTAAATAAGAATGTGGAACACAAAGAATCAAATGATTGGGAAGCTAGATGCAACAAGTTCAAGCATAGCGATGAAGTATCTCCTTCATTTCAAATGGTATTTGAAATGCACTGCTATTTTATTTATTTTCCTAAAATAATAAAAAATAGGCACTTGTGACAGAACAGTGCAACTGAGCACTGTCTGCCATCCTGTCACATGATCCCCAGACTTGGAAGGTGATAAAGTTAGGTCCAAGAAACAGATAAAGTTTCACAGATAGATAGTTTCTTATAGGACAAGAGAAGGAAGTGAAAGCAAGCTAATGAGTTGGCAGAAAGGGAAAGTTGGAGCTGGAATTTTGGAGAGGAAGAAGAAAATGGCTAGTGAACCAAAATGGATTTAGGCAGCTTTAACAATTGAAGACTTGCTGGTTCCGAAGTGGTCTGAAGGTCACTGAAGAGTTCTGGGTTGATACAATCAATAAAGACAGATGAGGACCAAACTGAGAGATCATGGCTACATGACCAGAGGGGAAAAAGAGGATCCAAAGAGGATCTGAGGAGAAGATTAATGAGCTACTAACCAGAAGAGATCACCAGCTAAGCATAATTAATGCCCTTGATTAACTCTAAAGGGGGAATTTAACATAGCTAGGTACATAGCTATATTCTACTATAGCTACTGCCATTAATGTTAGGCATATTGATTTTAGAACAAGCATTACTTTACAGGTAAGGAAAGGAACTGCTGTAGGCAAAAGAAGTTGGGCTATAAAGCAATTTACTACTTTTACTGCACACCAAACATTTTTATAACTGAATTTATAAAAAGAAATTGGTGTGTGTATGTGGAAGAACTGTTTATATATCTGCTTGAACTCAAAGGTTGCTTCCATGATTAGCCTTGCCTGGCTAAAAGAGAAACCAATACTTTCTGTCTTACATGGCTATGAGTAAAAGCAAAAATAAAAAGTCTACAAGAAGATTTTTGTGTACTGGAACTTGGTTGGTTGGATCCTGAGAACTCATTTCCCCCTCCCCTCCAGCAGTTCACAGGGCAATGTCCAATAAAAACACTACTCAAAATAAATACCAGAACACAATAAACCATATCAAAGCAATCAATTCAAACAATTGTTGAAAACAGGAAATTTTAAGAGGACATGTAAAGATAATACACATGGCAGAAGACTGCAGAAAGTTTAATTTAATGTAAATGAAACACTACAATGTAGCTCTTTCCTTTTAACATGTATCATGTGTATATATGAGGTGAATTTTTAAAAAAAAAATCAAGTGGATACAGTTTATATTACGATTCTTCCATAATGGCAGAGGAGAACTTCAGCACTTTCCTCCCTCACTCTAATCACCATCCGGGTTCTGGAGGCCATTTAAGCAATAACTAAAGAGAATTTAAAAAGAAATACATCAGTTTTCAGATTTGCATTAGCTGTTGTGTGAAACTCCTTCTGTGCATCTTTCAAGCAAAAGAGTTACCTGAATTAGGATTAGGACCTTGGGTTAGAGGAGTTTCAGTTTTTCATCTAAAGATGAACCAGCTGGTCAGTTTGTATTTCTCCCACATTCATTGCTAGATAGATAGACGGCAGACAGACAGATCTCAGTATCTTTCCATCTCATTTGTAAAGAGATGTGCTAATTTTTGGAAGTTTGTATCAAAATCATGAACCCTCATCTTTATTCCAGCCAAAATTCAGTGGGTCGTACAGTTGTGCCCACTAGCATAACCAAGAAGCAGGTCTCTGCACACCCTTGGGGCCCCAGGCCCAGGCCCAGAACCAGGTCTTCAGAGCCTTACGAAAGGTCAGCAGGGTTTAAATATTTGATCTTTGCTGCTGTGGGTACAGCTGTTGAGGAATCTTTTTACAAACAGAGGTGGCAATTTTCATTCAGCACTACATTTAGATACAAAGGGATTCCATTTTAAGAACTAGGCACTGAAACCCTTTGGGCTTGATTGATGAATCTGTCAAGTTCCACTTCTTCCACATTTGAATAGTTTAAGACTCAAATTCTTTTCATCCATTTATAAAGAATATGTGCATGTTGGTTCTATCAGAACGAATTTCAGCTTAAATTCTCACCTATCCTTTTTAAAATGCACTCTTGTAGCTGCATTTTGTGTAAGTCAGTACCTAGCTGTCTGTGCCTGATCTCAAAAAAGTTAACCAGGGTTAGATTTGATTAGTAGTTTGATGGAACATCACTAGGAAATACCAAGGTTATACACTAGACTGACAACTTTAAAAACTGTTCTAGAAGAAAACAGTGGCACACCACTTCCATATCATTGTTAAAAAAATTATACAGATATGTCCGTGCAGGAGCTGACTTGAGAGTGATTTCCTTTACTCATTTTTTCCCGTGAAAATCTGAAGGAAAAAGAGACGGACTTAATCTATTGAATGGATGGCCTTTATTTATTTGTCTGCTTCAAACACAGTTAAAATAAAATAAAACAATTATAAACATTACAAAAGTTAAAATGCATAGCGGCTGAGCAACATCAACCCAAATCACTAGCATAACCAAGAAGCAGGTCTCTGCACACCCTTGGGGCCCCAGGCCCAGGCCCAGGCCCAGGCCCAGGCCCAGGCCCAGGCCCAGGCCCAGAACAAGGTCTTCAGGGCCTTACGAAAGGTCAGCAGGGTTTAAATATTTGATCTTTGGTAACTGTTGCCCGAATGAGTCTGTTGCAATCAGACTCACTGAATTAGTTGCCTTTTTATGTGAATTACTAGTTGTTTTACCTGGTGTATAAATTAAGTGCTTCTTTCTGAGTCTCTATATTTGAAACCATCTTGGGGCAGGCTCAGATAAATCATACTTCCATGTAAATGATGTGGGAAGATTTTGAGACTAGGAAGGAGATAGATAAACATGCAGGGATAAGTTTGAGGATCTAGTTGGATCACGTAGATATATTTTGAAGAGAAGATACAGCAGAAGACTGATAATCAGTAGGATGCAATTATGCTAGAATTTAAAAACTCTGAAAAAGAATAGGTCATGCTGATAGTGGTTCGATCTTTGTGTCAAAATGTGCATTGATTGTTACAAATGAAATGCATTGGGGGGGGGGAAGCCTCTCTTAAAATCACTGTATTGCCCTGCCAAAAAAGTACTAGGAATATATCTGATGTTGATCCTGTGATGGAGAAAGAAATCAGGGAGGCAGCCAGAAGAGAATATATGATAATGGTGGACTCCTATTATCCTCACATTGATTGGCAAATGTGCATTCAGGTGCTGACAAAGGAATAAAAAAAGTGTTGTTGCTGTTGTTTTTGTTTCAGGTAGAAGAGATGGAGTTAGTGATAGCACAGTCAGGATGGGAAGTGAATCTTGATAGCATTGTGAGCAGTGGCCAGGATCTATTTAGTGATGTAATTGTTGCTGGAGATATCTGAGCATGAAAGCCCAATGCAGTCACAGTTAATTTCAGAAGGTGGCAATCTTCAAAAATGGAACAATTAGGAATTCAAGGAGCAAATGGCTAAAGTACAGCTAACAACCAACCATTATGTCTTTAAAAATAACAGGAAAATAAAGCTGCCTGGAGATGCGAGAGGGGGGACTCTAGATAGCAATTCTGTGCACTTACCCAGGAATAAGACCCATAACTACTTCAGGTCACCCACATTTTGTTTAAACGCCTCCAACAAAGGAAAACGCCACCTCCTGAGGCAATCTAATCCATTGGTGAATGGCTCTTAGCATTAGAAAGATTGACTGACATACGATTGCCTTGATCGAAAGGACAATTATGGAGGCAGACTTGAAATCTCATGCAAATTCCTGTAGGGGTTTCACTCTGGTTCACAGTAGCTGCTACCCATTTAAACTGATTTCATTTGGAAAAAGCTACTGCCAGCCTTATTTCTGCCGCCAGTGGTCAATGCAGAAGCTATGGTCACTTTGAATTACAAACATGGATTTAGAATCTTAGAATGTATTCAGTATATAATTTGTAAAAAGCAGGTTTCATACCCGCTTCATTGAGATAGCCTAAAGCTTTTGCAGGCATTGGACTACAATACCCATACTTCCTATGCTGGGTGGGAATTAAGACTTTTGTAGTCTGACTTATCTGGAAAGCATCAGATTGAGGGAGGCAGGTCTAGAGAATTATAACTTCATTGTTCTGCAGTTAAAACATAGCATGCTGGGTGGGGAATTCTGGGAGTTGAAGTCCACTCATCTTAAAGCTCCCAAGGCTGAGAAACACTGGTCTATGCAACAATTAGCAATTATGATGGGTGATTTATTCTCAGCTGCTGTGTGTAATTTAATTTTTGTATTGTAGTTGTTTTTATTTTTTAAATATTGTTTGCTGCTCAGAGTTACTTGGTGAGATGGGCGGCCATACAAATTGAATGAATGAATGAATGAATGAATGAATGAATGAATGAATGAATGAATGAATGAAAAATCTTTGCTTCTGTGTGTACCTTCTTCATGATTTTGGTCAAATATCTATTTTGTAGATGAGTCACTGACAGAAAAAGTCTTGCCTCCCAAGCCATTTTGCTGTAGGGAAAGTAAGTTCTAAACATACCTGCTGTTATATGCGCAAAAATAGGAGATCATTCCCAGAAACAGATTAACTCTCTGTTAAGCTAGACCAAAAGAGGAAGAGGAAGAGGAAGAGGAAGAGGAAGAAAAGTCTGGATAATAATAGAGGAGTTTACTGATCCTTAGAATAATATAATGTCCCAGTCTTGCCAAATGAATAAGAAAACCTAAAAAAATGGATTCTGAATGAAAAATTCATGAGAAAAATGGAGGTGGGGAGGTGGGATTTCCACCAGTGTTACTTTCTCTTTTGATGAGGAATGTATTAAGGCTTTGCAAAGTATTAGGAAGAAGTCCTCCACAAAGTATGTTAGCATGAGTGCAGCACCCTGCTCAGAGCCTTAAAGCAGCTGATAATCTTCAAAGTAGCCAAGTGAATCTTCCATAGGATGTGGCTGCTTTAATGCTTCAAGGAGAGTGTTTTGCTCATGATAAAAGCTTGGGAAGCATCTTAAAAATAAATTAATTAATAAGGAGAGAAAGCCTGCCTCTCAAGGAGACTGAAAACTCCCCTTGCCTTGTGAAGACATTGGCAAATTTTAACAGGGTACACTTGGTCTACCCAAGACGATGATGATGATGATGATTGAAAAAAGGAGAAAATGAAAGACAAGAAAAGCAGAAGTCTAGCACAATGGGCATTTTGACTGTTAGGAGACTCATTGGGAACAAAATGGCCCATATATTACATATTATGTAATGTGTTTTCATTACCTATAGTTTAAATTAAAGGGTGTGTGTGTGTGTGTGTGTACACATATATAGCATGTGTAACAATCACATTAGCCTTTAATAATCCTCCTCCCTCTTCCACTCTAAAGTAACAGCCATATTAATTAGTCGCGAAATGATTAAATGGTAAGTGCAGCCATTCATCTTGCCCCACAGGCCCTTTTGAAGGACTACCTGACACTGTGTCACACTTTTTCAAAGTCACACTGAGAGAAGTACTGTTTTCTCAGGGAGCCAGCTGCATGGCAGGAGCACCAAAGCTGAAAGGGGAATGAACTTTTCCATGAGGAAACCTAACAAACCTGGTTTTCTCTTGTGTTTTATGTCTTGTGGCTGATGAGATGATTCCCCTTTGATTTTCTGAGGCTGAAAGGTCTCCCTAGTTTGGTGATATACTATCTTCTGCAGGATGTGGGGGGCGGGGGGGGGGGCAGGGAAATCTGAACTAAAGCAATGCTGAAAATGGTTGGTAGCCTTTTCTCCTGGAGTCTTCCTTCTAGCAAGTTTGGTCTGCTATTCCATGCCCCACGCTCTAGGATAATAGAAATTTTCGGCAGAAAACAGAATCTTTATGTAAGATTGGATAAAGGATTTTCCCTCAGCTCTGGAAATCCCAGCCTTGGCCTCCAGCAAGATACCAAGATCTCATCCACTGCAGCCTTCTGCTGCTGAAATGTCTAAAAGCTTACAGCAGGCTTCCCTATCATTGGCCATTGGCCTTGTTGACTGGGGCTAATGGAATTGTAATCCAGAAAATTGAGAAATATACCAGAAAATAGAGAGATATAAAACAAAAGAGTGGGAGAGATTGGTGATGTCGGGTCCCTTGTAGGAAAAATGCAAGGACAACCACTTTTGTTTTCGGACAAATATCTAAATAGGCTTTTTACCCAAGGCTTCATGAACTTGTGCTTTGCAAAAGTGAACTGAAGAGTGATATCAGCTGTGTCTAACTCAGAGTTTCAACAGCTGAACACCATTAAACTCCCAAATATCTGGAACAGTTGAAAGAAGGACATGACCACGGTCACATCTCTTTTTCCAGAGGTAAATGACACACACAAGAGAGTGCCATTTCTGATCACATAAATCACCCTTTCCAACCTCCTATGCTTTGCATCCTATAAAGCTGCCATTTTTGTTGCAGAACAAAGGAATGCAGCTAACACAGAGGCATTTGCATTACTCCTGTTTAACAGAAAGTACTTTTTAACAGATTAGTGTGCAGCATCATATATTTTCTTTCTCTGTTCTGTATTTTTTAATATGAAAGCCTGGTTTGTATATAATGAGCTTGCTGGGTAGAGGAGGGAATAAAGCTGAAAAATAGCTCCATGGTTTAAAAAAAAGGAAGGAAAAAAACAACAGGCTCACTGTCTTTTTGTCTAGCTGACTGAGGCATAATGTTGCATCTAGATGAGGAAAAAGGGAGACATGACATAGTTTTGCATGCATTACCTCTATTCCAGCAGGTTCTCATTAGGGTCTGATTGGAATCTTCCAGGATCATGCATATCTTCAAATTCTGAGATCATACCTAAGCCTCTAGTCTCCATAACAAGCACCAGGCTTTCTGAACCACTGCCTCACATGGAACATTTATCTTGTCCTTTGCATGACATTTTACCTAGGTCCTTTCTCTCATTTGGGGGGATAGAGTTGAGCTTGCTTGCTTGCTTATTTATTTGTTTGTTTGTTTGTTTATTTATTTATTTAGAGTCTTTATAAGGCTGCCCAACACAGCATGACGTTGGGTGGCATACAAAAATCATCCAGCAACAAAAACAAAAGTAAACAATATAGACCAATATAAGCACTAACTAAAATGATAACATGGAAATCAGAACTAAAATATACTATAGCTCAACCCCAGTTGGGAATTCTGCTTATCCTGACCAAAAGCATGGGGAAAAAGCCAGATCTTGACTGTCATTCCGAAGGCCTGCAGAGTTGGGTCCAACTGAATGTCAGTGGGAAGATCATTCAAGAGGACAGGGGTCACGATTGAAAAGGCATGCCTTCTGGGTCCCATTATGTGACACTGTTTCAGTGAGGGGATCTGGAATGTGTTGGAGTATATGGCAGATATACTTGGGTGCAGGCAGTCCTGCAAATAACATGGTCCTATGCCATGTAGGACTTTATAGGTGACTAGAGAACCCGTGACTCTTTGGCTCATTGTTTCAGAAATATTTCCTTACCTAAACAGAGAAACAGAATGACCAAGGGCAAAAAAGCAGTGGGAGTGGGAGCAACTTCTGACTTCCTGCTGGCTTTCCCATTAACTTTCCTTGTGGGAAGCTGTCAGGGAGCATTGAAAATGACGATCATGTAACTGTGACTGATCACGGCAGCCCGTTGGATCATCATTTCAGAGATATTTCCTTACCTAAACAGACTTATCATGAAAATTAGGGGCCTTAATGCTTTTAATTACTCATTTATCATTATATACAGTATGCTGAAATTATTAGCATTTTTTTTTGTACTTTGGATTTTTTTTTAATGAAAAAATGGATTTGACCTTTGTAAACTACATGACTATTCAATTTTAAATGTGTTATAGTATTGCAGTTTTGCTTAAAACTATCCCCTCTTCTGCTTTCTTGGATTATATCCAAAATATTTCACATCTAGCTTTCGACTTGTCTTTTCTGCACATCCGATTTTCTCTTCTGCCATTCATACAGAGGTAGAAAGTGCTGTGGGTCTAGGACCTGATTCATCAAGGCCTCACAATCCAGAATAGCTGATCAGGCAAAACTTTAAACATGATGCTGAAGTGAGAGGCAGAGACTGAGAGGGCAAGTGTGGACCTACACACAGATAGGTATCTTAAATTGTTTTTAAAATGTTGCACGTTTTATTCATTTGCATTAAAATTAAATGTGTACATTAAAAAAACTCAGAAAGTTAAAGGTAAGAATTTGTCTAATATTTCTGATTAAATTCTATTGTAGAATTGAAATCTTTTTTAAAAAAATCCTGCTTTATTCCTCCAAAAGAGAGAGTTGTTGAGTGACTTCTAAAGTATTAGAAGCATATCTGATAATCAGTTCAATGAAGAAAAAATATATTAAACTTGCAGGTTGGAATGTAGGATTTGGGGCACAGTATTAGTAACATATTTGAAAACTATGTTCATTATATTTAAAGTTTAAATCCTGAATAGCAGAAATAAACTGCTAGAATTCATACAAACTATTCTTACAAATGCTGTCTGTATGATCTAATAAACCTGTAACCACTTTTCCATAAATTCCATCAAATTCAGTGAAATCCACTGCTGAATATTTATCTAGCTTATTGAAAACATTTTTATCATTCATGCTGATTTTTACAAATGGTTTAATCCACACACCCCTTTTTAAAGAAAAATGGTTTGATTTCTGCCTTTTTCAGTTCCTCTTACTGAAAAAACAGTTGCTGTTTACAGAAGAGCAATTTAAAAACGTGAAGGCTAAAACATTAATTTTCCAATTTTAATATTTCTGTTTTCTTAATCATTGTTATAAATATGTAGTATATCCCATTAAATGCCATTCCCTTTCTCTCTGATGCACACACTCACTTGTGTTGTAAATCATATTCGTATTCTGCCCTTGAGTTTGACTTGGTGTGATGTGCAGATACCTCTGTGCTGGGGGTGCTACTGGGTGGGGGGGAGTGGAGGAAGTTCCAGGTAAGTAGTGTAGGTGTGCTGCAGGGGGGTGGGGGAGGCCCTGGCAGGCCATGTGCAAGCTGGTGGAGGGGGTTGCTGTGGTACATGCGGGAAAAGAGGGTATGGGGTGCATGCAAGCACAGGAAGGTTGGCAAGGAGGTTGCTGGTGGGTGTGTGAATGTGTGCAAGTGCAGGGAGGTCCAGGAAGGAGGTGGCTGGTGTGTGTGTGTGTGTGCGCGCGTGAGTGCAGGGAGGCCCAGGAAGAAGGGTGCTGGTGGGTGTGTATGTGTTTGTGAGCACTGGGAGGCCCAGGAAGGAGGGCTCAGGGTACGTGCATGTGTGCAAGTCCAGAGAGGCCCAGGGAAGGAGGTGTGTCCTTCCCTGCCAGCTTCCCCACTGACTTGTGGGAAGCTGTCAGAGAGCAGTGGAAATTAGCATCATGTGACTGCAGCTGATGGAAGCAGCAATAGTGTGGCAGCACTGAAGCAGCCACAAGTTTCCCAAATTTCATTCCTACGGGAGTAATGGGTCCCAGCATTCTGTAAATTAGCCCATTTGAAGTACCTTGCTTCAAAAACTGTTGGCCTATGATGCACCATTTTGCCCAACTGAAAGTTACAAACAAACAGACACAAGAGTTTTAGTAGTATATAGATAACCAGCACCTTGAGTTGCACTCAAAAGCTTATTGGGAGCCAGTGCAGGTAACAGAGTAGAGGTCTCATGCATATGTAACAAGATTTGTCCATAACTACCTGCACCACTGTATGCTAGACCAACTGAAGCTTCCAGATGGTTTTCAAGGGCAGCCCCAGATACAGCACATTGCAACAAGCCAAATAGGAGGTAACTAAGATATGAGTTCCTGTCCAGGAATGGGGGCAATGGACACACAAGAGGAAATTGTACAAAGCCCCCCACTGGCCACAGCTGCCACCTGCTCTTCCAGCAACAGCTGTGAGTCTAGGAGGACGTCCAAATTGCACACTGAATCTGAGCTGGGTACTATAACCTTGCTCAGAATGAAAGATGACATTTCTCCAGTTCCAAGTCCCATGGGCCCCAAAACCCTCAGGCATTCAGTTTGGCCAGTTCATCTGAAGCCAGTTCTTCACCATCCAAGCTCCCATAATTTTCAGGCACTGGGACAGAACCTTGACAGCTTCATTTGGCTGGCCGGGGGCAGAGATGTACAAGTATGTATCACCAGCATACGAATGACCATCAAAAGCATGCTAACAACCCTGCACCCTAGGGCTTCAAGTATACATTAAAACAGAGAAGGGAACGGGGAGATTCCTGAGGCACGCTACAAAGCAGGAGTTCAGGACTAGACACTTCAGCCGAAACCCAACTGGAAGTGTCCCAGAAGAAATGGAGCACCACAAAGCAGTCCTCCCCCTGCACCCTGTGCCCTAACGTTAATAGCATTAGCAGCTACTGTATCTCAAAATTGGAGGTATTTTTGTGCTGGCAGAGAAGGATCACCAGCAACTGCACTTCCTGAACCCAATTCTGAACTCTCACAGGATTTTTATGGTTAATAATAATAACAACAACACACTGAAGCTAGTACATCATGGAGCCTTACTGAATACCAAAAAGACCAAGCTGGCCTATAAGAAAGACCAAATGAAGAACAGAAAAGAGACATGGCAAGGTGAAGTATTACATGGCCAGTACATAAACAAACAAACAAATAAAAAAACTAGCAGACAAAGCAGACAAGAAGAAGACCTGGCAATGTCTGAGAGCAAAAAAGTTGAAGAAAGAGACAGAGGGGCCAATTCTGGTTGCACAAGACCCAGCCTTAAGAACAAAGGCATATAAAGTCAGAATTGAGAAGACGGCAACAGACAGCAAATGCTTCCTCTGCAAAGGAGTTGAAGTCCACACATCTTAAAGTTGCCAAATGTGAAAAATACTGTTTTAGACATTTCTTTCCTTGGTGGCACTATGCTGGGCCACAGAGAGGAAGGCATGTAAAAGGAATTGGAGGAACAAAAATAAAGAGCAAAGCAAATGTTGAATGGGAAGATCTGCCTTCCTTGCATGCTCTTGAATGGATTAACAAGAATTTGTGTGGTTTAATGTTGGCCCTGAGTGTAAAGAAATAATTCATGAGGTCTATATAATCACCCAGGCTTATGTGGACGTGGCCCAGAAAACCAACCATATTTAATCACATTTTTTTTGTACAGGGAGGAAAAGAAAGCTGAGCTGCACAATTAATATGACCTCTTTCTTTTCCTGAATTCAGCCATTGAGTTGTCAGCTCAGCTCCTGAGAATCCCATACAGCATCTCAGACAGAATGACATTTGTTAGAGGAGTTCATCTTTGCTCTTTTGTATTCTGTCTTCTGGACATAACACCACATTGCAGGATGGGTTAGAACTGCAATGTTCCTCCATTTAAAGGCCTACGAGCTGTAGCAAGAAGAAAATGGCTTATAATAATTCATTCCATAGGAATTTGGTGTAGAGACTTATTGCCATATTGATCCGAGAGCATGAGAGACTATTAATAATACCTTTTATGGGAGCAGCTTCTCTTGGCAGAAGTTTGCTCAACGTTTGATTTACTCGTGGTTCCTTTTTTTAAATGTTCCACATCAGAACATACATACATATGTACATATTAAACTATTACAAGCTTAAGCAATCTAGCAGATAAGGGCCCTACCAGAAAATGATTTTTTTGTCCAGTTACTGCTATCCGCAATATGGCATTTCTTACATCTCCTCTGGATTGATTCATGTCATGCAGCTGCAAGACACTGGGCAATAATTGAAGCCTTCCTTCCCCCTCCCCCTCCCCTCCCCCTCCCCCTCCTCTTTTTTTAAGTTGCCATGGGTTGTTTGTTACAGTCAAAAGAAAGGGAAACTTCACTGCATAGTCCTTGGTGCTGTCTGAGCTTGGTTGGTTGCTTGCAGATGTTTCATTACCCAACTAGGTAACATCATCAGTGTGAGTGAGGATGGGAGTTGCTAGTTACCTAGCCAGGTAATGAAACATCTGCAAGCAAGCAACCAAGCTCAGACAGCACCAAGGACTCCACAGTTCAGCCCTGAGCTACAGATATTCTCTTCTATTGAAACCTCACGGAGTGATGTTGTTGTGGTTTCTGCTCCTATGAATCAAGTTTGACAGATCCACATTTCAGTTCTAATGATCAGTGGCATCTATAGGAGAAGGTTCCCTTAGTAATACTAGCCTGCTTTCTTTATTGCAGCATTTCTCTTTTTTGCTTTAACCCCATTATTAAAAGCAACTTTACATGCAATGGTAGAAAAATAATCAGTGTGAATTTTATCTACATGGGATGGTGAAGGAAAACTTTCAGAATTGATTTGGAAGGCAGGAGTCTGTGGCTTCAGGCCAGCTATTTAGACATTTTTATTTAGCTTCTGGATAAGGTCCATAGATATGTGGGCATGAAACATATGAAACACAAAGGTAAGAAAAATCTGTGGAAGAAATGAAAAATGATTTGAATGAAGTGGCATTTAAGAAGATATTGTTATTGCTGCCCTCAGGAGCTTTGGGGGGTCAAAAATGTCGAGATGACAACTACGTGATTGAAATCCCACATTTTTTATATATATATGTCACATGTGCTACACATGTGAAAAGTTGTGTGTTTTTGATCACATGGGTGCAACCAACTTCTTAATTTTTTTGAACCCATCATGGGTATCCCTGGCTACCCTTTAAACTTTCACAGTGCTAACTCATATTCATGTTATGTTAATTAACACTGACTCATAATATTTCATTGCAGGGCCTGAAAAGTTGAGAGTACGGAGGGAAAACGTTAAGGATCTGATGAAACTGAAGGCAAGAAGACCAAACTGTTGCAGGTAGCACAGATGTGCCTAGTGTTATACTTTATTGTCTGGCTATTTTTATTAATTAATATATGTATGAGACTGGTGGTTCTTCTTAACTAATTTAAAAAATACTTCATTATTGCTGACTTTGAAGCACATGTAATAGATATTCCAATTTGGTGAGATGGCAAAAGAAGACAACTACTTGATTATTTTCATGATAAATCACTGATGCTTACAAAGAAATTCTACAGTCTGATTACACTGAGATTTAGAATTATTCACTAAAGCAGCAGAGAATAGATAGGGGAAAAAATATACCACTCTAAAAGTTGCACTGATAGTGATGGATTTTCGGCCACAAGGGAGATAAAAAAAGTCAACATGGGAGCCTTGACCTGGCTGTACTCCCTTTTTATGCGCACTGTGACCACCATCTTGACTTTTTGACCCCCATAGACATCCCCGATGTCGTAACACTGAAATGCCGAGTGACAGATGCACCATGGAGATGATGTGATAATGATCAAACACAGGAAAATCCCACCCACTCATTGTGATACTCCCACATTTGTATTGTAAGGCTGCCTCCCTTTAAAGAAAACCTTTGTTCTCCCTGTCTGTGTATGTGTGTGTCCCTTTGAGTCAGTGCTGACTCCTGGTGATTGCCTGGACAAATCCTCACAGTTTTCTTGGCAAGGTTTTTTCAGAAGTGGTTTGCCCTTGGCTGCTTCCTAGGCCAAAATTATTCCATGTAGGAACACCCACGAACTAAACCAACCAACTATAATCTGAGGGGGCTGCATTAACTCTGGCAAATAAAACAGATTGAATCATGGGTGGTGACTTGTTGATCTTTCTCCCTCTATACCATCCTTTAGCACATGGATGTACAACCTTGCCCCCAGCTCTCTATTCAGGCTGCCACATTTCAGTAAAGTTCACTGGCTGATTTTGAGTGGGTCATTCTCTCTTAGACCAACCTATCTCACAAGGTTGTTCTTCTGGAGAAAAATAGGAGGAGGGAGTCCTGTGTATTTCCTGAGCCCTACATGCAGCCTGCTAGCAAAAAAAAAAAAAAAAAAAAGCTTGTATGCCCTTGCTTTTGCAAAGCAGAACCTCATCTAGAGGATGCAAAACCAATGTGTATGTTTTTGCCACAAATTAGTCTGGCACAACAGTCTACAAGTGTATCGGATTTCAGTGGAAAAGAATATCTGTAGCTGGGGGTTGAACTGTGGAGTTCTTGGTGCTCTCTGAGCTTGGTTGCTTGCTTGGAGACATTTTATTACCCAACTAGGTAACTTCATCAGTGGCACCAAGCTCAGAGAGTACCAAGAACTCCACAATATCTACTGTCAATAGAAACAAAACATAGACCAATCTTAAATAGGTGGACCTGTCTTTGGTTACTCATGGTGCTTTGGCTCCCATGTATTGGTCTCTGCTTCTCTTTTGTGCTTTCTTTGTCAAAGTCTGTCTAATATTAGACTATAATCTCTTTGGGGCAAGGGTTGGTCTCAGGTTTCTAGTACTGAGTCCTGAAATGAACAGAGGAAAGGAAAACGGGATATTTTGTAACATCTGACTTCACCAGCTGCCTCCAGGTACAACCGTTTGGAGGAAGTTCAAGACCCTCCCATGAGAGGCTGTAGAAAACTATACTATAAAATGGTTAAAAATGGGCTGGGCCCTTTTTGCTGTCTGAGGCTTCTCCAGTCCATTATTTATTTACACAGATAATTAATTCCTTTGCAGTGCAAACATTTATCAACAACTCCATTACCCAAGTCTTCCTTCGTAATACTTGGTGGGGTCAGGCACACTGACAGCTTCTGTAACCGCAATCTAATTAAAGTAATTGTTGGCCCACATTCTTTATTCTGTTTCATGTATAATTATACTCAGTGGGAAATCTGGTGGGATTAGAAACAGGTTTTTAATCTATTCCTCACAAATCAAAAACCACTCCCAAGAAAACTGTTTAATAGCAATATTTAACAGTGTGCCAGTTTTCTTCCTCCGGAGACTTAGCAGTTGGAGGATTGACTGTGGATCCTTTCAGCCACACACACACACACACACACAGAGAGAGAGAGAGAGAGAGAGAGAGAGAGAGAGAGAGAGAAAAGATTCCCTCAAAAGAGAAGAATGTAATTAATTCACTTCATTTCCTTTTTGGTGCTGCTTGCGTGAAGTCTCCTGAAGACATTGGCAGATACTCACCTAACTTTTATAGTTCTTTATGTATTTATTGTTGTATGTAGATTGCTATGAGTTGCATGTTCTGAAATTAATAAAAGTAGCTATTAATAGTGACCCCACAGACTTACAACGTTCTGAAATAGGCAGTTTTATCTATTTCTGGCAAATTTGTTAGACTTTAATCCTACCTTTCTTCCAAGAGTTCAAGATAGCTGAAATAGTGATTTCCCTTCATTTTATCCTTGCAAATGTAACCTTGTCACTATGTTATGGGGTTTTAAGTTGTTTTATAGATTTTAAAGGTCTCAGAGGTTAGGTTTTCAGCTGAAAGGACCTTTTTTAATTACAAGTTATTTTGACTTATTGGAAATTGTGTTGCATGCCTGCTTTGGGGTACTAATCATTAAGGAAAATAAAATAGAAATGTTATAAATGAGTTAATATACTCCTTTTCACACCACCTTTACCACCCTGCCAGCTGCTTGACTTTAACAGTCACTCACCCAAAGAAAGGAGTCAAAGGGCAATCTTCATCTTTGATGGAGCAGAAAATACAATGTCAGTTTTTTATACTCTTATTTTAGGATTTTCTTGCCTACCTAGTGTTATTATTAGTATGTCAATACTGGCTTTGTTTTCCTACTGCCCACCTTGTTCTACTTACCACTGTTCCTTAAAAGAACTGGCATAGTTTCATGCAGATATTGATTTTGAACTCAGACAAGCAGATGATGCACAGATGAGGTTTCCCACCAAGATCTGTAGAAACATTTTATTGTTTTCTTTGCACATATTTCTGAGGGGCAGCATGCAAGTTTTCTCAAAATATTTGGAAGTATTTATATCCCACAACTCAGACAGAATCTGAACAGTAATGTTATTTATTTCATGTCCAAACAGGGTGACAATCCTTTTGGCGTTCATGTTCACAAGAAAAGATTATTATTGTTTCTATATTACATATAGGGAGTCAGATAATAAATAATTTGCCTGAACAGCATGCATGTAACAGGGCCTGCTGCCATCAAGGGAGGATTTTAGGAGAAATTAAGGGTTCAGCTCAGAAAGATCTGGCAAAATAACATGCATGTAACAATCTAAACATCAGGGCTTACTGTCAAACCATCATGTCCTGACATTACTGCTATGCTGACAATCTCCAGGGCTCAAATTCAGCTACACATTCCTCTCTTAAGAATGATTGCCAACCACATCTTTGTACATGTAATTATTTTTTAACTGGAATGAAGATGACTATATGATATTTTCCTCAAACAGGGATTGAAGGTGTTGTTTATTAAATATAGAAATTATGTTTTTTCATGTCTGATAATGACAACCCCATTAAAGAGTTCACTGGTTGTGTATGCATTAATTAATTAAAACACAGAAGACTGGTTCATTCAAATTATTTGATTGGTCTGACATTGTGGAAAGAGCTAAGGCCACTTATTCTTTCTTGTGATGTTATGCTTTCTTCTTGTTGCTTTCAAGTGACAGTATGTTCCAGGACCTTGAATACAGTATCCACAATTTTCTACTGTCAAATTAAGTTTTGTTCCACTGACAAATACAAGTTTTTCATATAGGAGTAAGAGTTCTATGATTTTATATATATATATATATATATATATATAAAAATAAAAAAATCATAGAACTCTTACTCCTATATGAAAAACCTGTATTTGTGTGTGTATGTATGTATGTATGTATGTATGTGTGTGTATATATATATATATATATATATATATATATATATATATATAAACAGTTCCATGGACAAAAAGCTTCCTTCTGTTTTTAATCCAGTGGAAGAATGTGGTTCACCAAATGGAGAAATTATAGATCTTTCACAATAACCCCCTCCCCTCAAATTTCTTATGTGTACTAAATCTTCTTCAAGTTCACTTTTTTGAATAATGGAGAAGTGGGGATGGTGTCAGTTTGACAATGGGAGGGTGGAATTGGTAAATATCTTTCTGGCAAGTAGTCATGTTTGCAAGAAAATCCTGCTTAGGAAGTGCTTGTGCTGATGAAAAATAGTTGAATTCAAACACATTATTCATTAAAATATAACAGTGATAAATATTGTGCACTGCATGGAGCTCTCTGTATAACAGCTATTTAGTGGGTGTCACCAATCACCCATTATACATTAGCTGGCTGATGCCATTAGCATCAGCCAATTAAAACAACAGCTCACGCACTGTACTATGCCCTTTTCACTGTTATGGATTAATGTTTCAGAGATATAGCAGATATGTGTAAAATCTAATCAGAAGAATGAGAATTGCTCTGGATGGTATACTATGTATTGCAAAGGCTTTAAACGAAAAAATGAATACCAGCAGCTGGCATTACATACAATAGTAACTAGCAGTTGGAAACTATTTATCCATTTTTGTGTCTGGTGCCCTTCTTATACCATGATAATGTTTAGGAATGCATAAACAGCCATTGGACAAAGGAATAAAAAACTCAATCATTCCAAAATATAAACTTCATGGCTAGGGAAAAAGATGGAATGTAGAATCCCATAATATTAATTATAGAATCCCTGCTCCCTGCCAAAAGGAATTCTTCCACAATTGTGGGAAGTTGTTTCACCCAGCACTTGGCACAGAATTGACATGGAAGTGATTAAGGTGTTAGATTATAATTATGGATAACCAGATTTCAGCCTACCATCAGTCGTGGAAGCTCACCATGTGACTCTGGGCCAGTCACTCTCTCAGCCCAACCTGCCTCACAGGGATGGTATTGTGAGGATAAAACTGGGAGAAGTAGTGTTATTTATGCCACTTTAAACTCCTGGAGGAAAATGGGATAAAAATCCAATGTTTGAGTGACTGAATGAATAGGTTTCCATTCATCTGTCCCCAAAATACTACTTTATTTGAAAGGACACATTTTGTTTCTGTACCAATACAAATATTTGTATTGATTGAGAATACTATTTGATAAGTAGATCTCCTCCCACATTCTGCCACTTGATCATCATGCTGTGCACTTCCCAAAAGAGACACCTCCCATATCCTTGAGGCTAACTCCCTGTGGTAATTGGTAGGACATCCCTGCGGCCATACAATCATTCAGAAGTCTCACCTCAGATTCCTCTCCCAGCTGCTTTAGAAACATCTGTAGCTGCTGAGCTCTGCAACTCTATCTGCAGTCCCAAATGCTGTCCCATTTGGAAATGCATTCAGCATGGCGCATGGGAGTCTGAAGTTTACATTTAGCATCTTCAGCTAGACTCTGTAAACAGTGTTCTTTACAATGAGCCATTGCATTGCTTTGGAACTTATTAAACAAAAATGTGTCTTAATCCAATTATGTGCAAATTATGTTTCTTAAATGCTGTGCGTCCTCAAGCGTCCTCATGCTTATATTACTGCATCATCCTGACATTTCTTTGTTTCCTTTGCTCTTCGCATTATATATAGTAGCCCCCATTTTAAACTTTAATTCTACTTCTCTACTGTGAAAGACAATGTACCAGAGGTGATGATTAATTCCTCTTTTAGAACCCAACATTTGATGTTACAAGTGTAACTCCAGTACATAGCTGAGGAACACATGCTCTCAGTGCTCCTTCACTAGGCTCACTTGCCAGCTAATTAGAGGAAAAAAATTAAGCTTCTCTCCTGCAATATATGTAGCCTCCAGTAATAGTGCTCTCATCCAACTAAATGTACACTGGAACATGTCACTCATTAGCGAACAAAATTTAAAAATTTAAAAACAGTCTGGTGTTTCAAGAATCAGTGCTTCATATTTAGGGGAGACCCCAGCTTTCTGAGCAATGTTGCGGTATATGCAGAATAAAAGAGCAGAAAGGGAAGGATAAAAATGTGGAAGTCCTCTGAATATTATCTTGTTGTAAAAAATTGTAATTGAACAATAGCATTGATTATATATGTAAAACCATCTGTTATATGTAAGAACATCTTTATCCTGTCATCCAAGCTACAGAAATAGTTTCACACTAAAAAGAAGTACTTGTTTTATTTATCATATAGTGTTATGCTTTGGGAAAGGGATACGTGGCAATTGCTACTTGAAGGAACTGGGTATGGAGGACAATTAAATCTTTCTCTCTGTCCTATCATCCATCTTACTATATATTTTTATTTTTTTAATTGCTTTTAAAATAACAGAAAAAGAAAAAAAGGGAACAAAACACAAAACACAAAAATACACACGTTGTCAAATAAAAATACATAACAAGTGCTAAAAAAATAAATAAGTGAAAAGAATACAATATTAATATAATTTTTTAAAAAATCATTTTACCATTGTTTTCCTGTAATGTCCTTTGAACATAAAGAATAAATGAATGTATACTGCTTTTTCTTTAGTGTATTATTTTTATGCAGAAAAGTGCATAGAACTGATTTTGGAAGAGACTTTGCTGTCTTCCATTTTGTTTGCCTGCCCCATCTCTCTTGGTGATTGCAAAATTACATTTATATTCCAAAACATTTCCTGACCCAAGGAGCAGTGTATTTAAATTTATATGGCTGTCCATTTGCCATATGATTCTGGGTGACTAATAACCAGCTAAAAACAGCAACAATATAACAAAAACAGCAATTAAACATATTGCACCAGAGACAGGTTATGTATTCATAATTAATAAACCCTGTAATCAACTAACCACAAAACTCACTAAATCCAGGCTCACATAAACTCCTGGCCCAGTGCCTGGGAAAGAGCCAGGTCTTTAATGTCTTACAAAAGGCAGGTAGTTTGGGGGGCATTTGGACCTTGGGAGATAGAAAAGGCACACCTCCTAGGTCCCGTCAGACGACTCAGTTTAATAGAAGGAACCTAAAGCATGGTGAGTCTGTCAGAACGTGTCAGACATGCAGAATTAATTGGAGACAGGTGGCTCCATAAATTACCTGGTACTGTGTCATGAAGGTCTTTATAAGTGACAACCAGCACCTTGAATTGCACCTGGAAGCCCACTGGGAGTCAGCGCAGCTCACAAAGCAGTTGTGTTACATAGGCATATTGAAGTGTGCCCATAACTACCTACGCTGCTACATTCTGAACCAGCTGTAGCTTCTGAATGGTCTTCAAGGGCAATCCCATACAGAGTGGATCAGTAATCCAAACAAGAGGTGACCAAGGTGTGAGTGGCTGTGAGCAGGGTCTCCAATCTAGGTATGGGCACAATTGCCATACCTAGAGGGCAAAGGCCCTCCTAGACCTGGCTGCCTCTGTTTGAGCAGTTTGTTGCTGTTTGAGCAGTTTGAGCAGAAGATGAGAGTCTAGGAGGACCTAAAGTTGTACATCAATTCTTCCTGGGGAAGTGCCATTACATTTAAAACCATCCATGGAAGTTTCCCAGATCCAGGCAGTCCTAAAACCCACAGCCACTTGGTCTTGCTACCAATGAACCTAAGCCTGTTTCTCCTCTTCCAGAACCCATAGCCTCCAAACACCAAGAAAAAAACCTTGCCAGTATCCTATGGTTCCATAGGATAGAAATTTGTGTGGATGATACCTAGCCCTGTAGCTTCTCATGTAGTAACTTCCTGTACATTTTAAATAGAAGTGGGGAGAGAGTCAAGACCTGTGGAACTCCACAAAGCAGGAGCTCAGAACTAGACCTCTCCCTTACTTCCAATGCTGACAGGAACTGATCCCAAATGAAGGAAAACCACCAAAACACTGTCTCCCCATTCCCAACTCTCTGAGTCAGTCCAGGACACCATGATCAATGGTATCAAAAGCCACTGAGAGATCAAAGAGTACCAGGATGGATGGCCACCTCCATTCTGATCCCATCAGAGATCATCCACAAGTGTGATCAATGCCATTTCAGTGCTATACACAGGCCTGAAACCTGACTGGAAGGAGTCTAGATAATCCATTTTCTACAGGATTCCTGAAGCTGCAGTCTGACCCTCTTCTCAACAGTCTTCCCCTGTTGGAGACAGGCAGAAATTATTTTAACACTGTTGGATCCAACACCTATATTATCTTCTGAACAGACTTCTGGGCTTGCAATTCACTTTTCTGACTATATTACAAAATAGTATTAAGGAAAAAGGATACTTTTAAGTGTGATCAAAGTAATCTTAACCCACCACTACAGCCCTGACTGCCAGGGATCATTGCAATATCAGCTGATTCCTTCTATGTGGGGTGGTCATCCTCTTCCATGATGTGCGCAGCTTCAGGTGGGACACATGTGGAGTGGTGAGGTAGGAAGGGGACACCCACTTAGCCAGCCTGATCAGCCATACCTTTCCTGACAATCAATGAGATAACAGATGGTGCACCTGATTGCCCTCATATCCAGATTCAATAGGATCAATAGGCTATGTTGATGGCTTGCAAAGTAGAAAGCAAAGAGTGAGCTATTCTTAAGGCAACTCCTCGAATTAACAAAAGGGATTAATAAAGTGAACCCAATCATTCCCAAAGATAGGAAAGTCAAAGAATCCAGAACTGATGAAATAAAAGGAAGAGACTAATTTCTCAGTACATTCTGTTATGGGTGTGTCAGTTAAAATCTGGCTTGGGATTACTTTTAATGGAAAATGCTCTACATGAATTAATAGAAACATACAAACAAGGTTTTAAAATATAAATTTTCCCATATTGTTATAGTTAGAAATAGAATTTAGTAATAACTTTTGGAGGTTTTTTGGGAGGTTTAAGAAGCTACCCGTGACCCTGGGACCTCAGACTGTACACATCTAATTTAGCCCCAACATTAGACCGATAAGTAACCCTTATGTAAGCATGGGAAGTTATGATGGGAGCCAGAGGGTAGGCCGTTCCAGGGTAAGATGCCCCCAATATACTGGTGGCATGTTCCAGCCTTCTGGGCTCAAGCCAGAGCCTAGTCAGCAGGCCTACAGAGACCCAGGCTTTCAGTTGCTGCTGCTGAATGCCATGTCAGTCAATAATAAGGCTTATTCATGACCTTATTGGGGAGGAGCAGGCTGACCTGGCATGTATTACCAAGACCTGGCTGACTCCAGAACGGGGTGTTGCCCTTTTGGAATTGTGTCCAGCCAGGTTTAGGGTTTGGCACCAGCCAAAACTCCAGGGCAGGGGAGGGGTTGTGGCAGTGGTCATCTGGGAATCTCTGCTGGCCTTCAGGGGCTCTGCTCCACAAGTTGTTGGATATGAGACCTGTTCCTGAGGTTGGGCACACAGGATCAGTTGGGAGTGTTGCTTCTGTACCAGCCTCCCTGCTGCATAGCAACTTCCCTGCCTCAGCTGCTGGAGGCCATCTCAGAGTTGGCTGTAGAGTTTCCAGGCTTACGGTCTTGGGGGACTTTAATCTGCCATCCCTGGGGTTGGCCTCAGAGGCAGCTCAGGAGTTCATGGCTACCATGGAGCCATGGGCCTATCCCAGGTCATCTATGGCCCGACTTGGGACAGTGGTCACACCCCAGACATGGTTTTCTTGTTGGACCAGTGGCAGTGTGATCTGGTGGGGGAGTTGATATTATCCCTCCGGTCATGGTCAGACCACTCCTTAGTGGCCTTGAAATTCTCCTATGCTGCCCTCCTCCTCAGGGAGGCAGGACCTATTCGAACAGTCCGCCCCCAGCAACTGATGGACCCACAAGGGTTCCAAAGGGAGCTGGGGGTTGTTCCTGAGGCCTTGCTGCACGGTCCAGGGGAAGCCTTGGCCATAGCCTGGAGTAAGGAAGTGGCTGTGGCCTTGGACAGGATTGCGCCCATCGCCCCCAGCACTCCCCATGTTTATGGAGGAATTAAGGGAGCTGAAAAGGGCCAAGAGACGTCTTAAGTGCTGCTGGCAAAAAACTAAAGATGAGTCCAACTGAACATGGGTTAGAGCCACTATTAAGGTCTACCTTGTGGCAGTAAGGGTGGCAAAACATCATTATTTCTCAGCTCTTATTGCATCCTCAGAGTGTCGCCCAGCAGTCCTGTTCAGGGTCACTCAGTCCTTCCTGGGTAGGGAGGGCTCGGAGGACTATCTACAGGGCTGTGCAGAGGAATTTGCTGAACACTTGACAGATAAAATCACCCAGATCCGTTCTCAGTTGGAGGCCAAGCATGAAGTGGGTCCAGTGGAGATGCCCAGGGAGCAGTCGTACCCAGTTATCTGGGAATGGTTTGAACCTGTTGGCCCTGAGGAAGTGGACAGGGTCCTTGGGGCTGTTAGTGCAGCTACCTGTATTTTAGATCCTTGTCCCTCCTGGTTGGTTAAAGCCACCAAGAAGGTGACTTTAGGGTGGGTACTGGAAGTGGTCAATTCATCCTTGCAGGAGGGTGTGTTCCTGAGGCCTTTTAAGGAGGCTTTGGTCCACCTCCTCCTCAAGAAACCATCACTAGATCCCACCCTTCTAGACAATTTTTGTCCAGTTTCCCACCTTCCCTTTCTAGGAAAGGTGGTGGAAAAGGTAGTTGCATGGCAGCTTCAGAGGATCCTGGAGGAAACAGATTATCTGGACCCCTGTCAGTCAGGTTTCAGGCCTGGTTATGGCACAGAAACAGCATTGGTCACACTTTTGGATGATCTCTGGTGAGAGCGGGATGGGGGTAGTGCATCTATCCTTGCTCTTCTTGACCATTCAGTAGTTTTGATACCATCGACCATGGTATCCTTTTGGGTCAGCTGCAGAAGGTGGGGCTGGGTGGCACAGTTCTGTGCTGGTTCAGCTCCTTTCTCCAAGGCTGAATCCAATCGGTGTTGATAGGGAGCGAGAGTTCCAACCCACGGCCCCTACTTTGTGGGGTGCCTCAGGGTTCAGTGCTCTCGCTACTCCTATTTAACATCTGCATGAAACCATTGGGTGAGATAATCCGGCACCATGGGATGAGGTATCATCAGTATGCAGATGATACTCAATTATATATCTCCATCCCGGGTGACCTAAGTGATGCTGTGGCTACCCTTTTGCGGTGCCTGGAGGCTGTAGGGGCTTGGATGGGGGACAACAGGCTTCAAGTGAACCTTGGTAAGATGGAGTGGCTGTGGGTACAGGGAGCCTCAAGATCTAGGAGTTTATCATCTTTGGTTCTTGACGGGGTCGCACTACCCCAGACAGACCAGGTGCGTAATCTGGGGATCCTCCTGGACTCATGACTCCTGTTCGAAGAGCAGGTGGCAGTTGTGGCTAGGAGGGCCTTTGGGCAACTTCGTGTTGTGCGTCAGTTACACCCCTTCCTCGATCGGGAAGCCCTCTGCATGGTCACTCATGTCCTGGTCACCTCCCGGTTGGATTACTGCAATGTGCTCTACATGGGGCTACCCTTGAAGGATATTCATTTTTTGTTATTGTGAGCTGCCCAGAGTCACCCGTTGGGGGAGATGGGCGGCATACACGTTTAATAATAAATAAATAAATAAAATATCCGGAAGCTACAGCTGGCGCAGAATGCAGCAGTGCAGACAGTTCTGAATGCCAAGGGGGCCCATATAACACCACTATTATGCAAGCTGCATTGGTTGCCGGTTTGCTTCCAGGTCCAATTCAAGGTGTTGGTCATCACCTTTAAAGCCCTTCATGGCACAGGACCAGGTTATCTGAGGAGCTGTCTCGCCCCTGTTATATCAATGTGCCCCACTTGGTCCGGCAGAAGGAGCATGTTGCAGACCCCACCAGTCAAGGAATTTTGACTGGTGGGATTTAAGAAGAGGGCCTTTTCTGCTGTGGCCCCTGCTCTGTGGAACAACCTACCACCCGAAGTGAGGTGTGCCCCCACTGTCACGGCCTTCAGGAAGAGCGTGAAATCCTGGCTATGCCAGATGGCCTGGGGGCCAGATGGGGGCTTGCACCAGTGGAAGTGGCTTGTGGGGTAATTGATTTTACTTCCCTGTCATCTTGAATGTTTTTAGTTTTTATGTATAGGGTTTGTTTTTATAGCTTGACTTTTTAATTAATTAATTAATTTTAATTAATCACTTTAATTGTGAGCCACCCAGAGTCACCTGTTGGGGGAGATGGGCGGCATACAAATTTAATAAACAAACAAACAAACAAACAAACAAACCCCGATGGCTTGATGAACTTTGACAAGTAATGCCTTTGAACCTGGAATGGCTTTTCCTTATCCACGTTCTACACAGAAGGCATTTCAAAGTATGGCTTTTCCATAAGCAATTTTTGAATAAATGAAGTCCAACAAGGCAGTGTTTTCAAATAATATTCCTGCTAATGTTCTCATATATCTTTTGGACACAGTATATTTGTTTGCATTGGGAAGGTTTGCAAGGGGGTGTGTGCCTGTTTATTGACATGGCTAAGGCAATTGGAGTTCATAACAAGGAAGTGCTGGCCAGTTTTTAGCAAAGTTCATGAGGAAAATGGAGTTCATCTGTTCTACAGATACAAGTAATAGTTTTTTCAGGTTGAAATGTATGCTACGTTATTCATTGTTTTTGTCCTGATGACTGGCTGGATAGATAGAAAAGCACACATGTGCACACACTCACATAGCCAGAATGTATTTTATAGGATTTTGTGTACCTGAAATTGAAGGAAGGATACATTCTGATTTTTGATTTGGTGTAAGGTTATAAGTCTTTTTTGGTAGTAGGTTTGGAAAGAAATGCTGGAAACAAAGGGAATAGAATGTAGAAATTTAAGTTTAATTAAATGCTGGTGCAGTGAAAGAACAGAGCTGGGCAAGCAGGACCACGTCTATTATTGGCTCTGGCACCTAGATTGCTACACATTCAGTAGAGGGGAACGTAAGGAGAGGATTAATCTGCTCTGACAGAACATCTGAGATTCAATCTAATCCACTTCAAGATTTGAAATCTGACTTGGAAAATGCTTTAACCATAGATGAAGATGAGGAAGCATAAAAATGTTTGCAGCTGCTTTCTTTTGGTAAAGCAGGAGAAAAATAGTCAGATGAAGACAAAGAGTGAATCTGATCAAATATGAATAAGAGCCCCAATTCAGGCTACTTTGTGGTGATAAGGGTGGCAAAATGTTATTTCTGCACCCTTTATTGCATCCTCTGATAGCTGCCCAGCAGCCCTGTTTAGGGTGACCTGCTTGGGGGGGGGGGTGCAGGTCCATCTACAGGGCTGCAGTGAGTACTATTCATGCTATCTGGTAGATAAAGTTGCTCAGATTCGCTTGGAGTTGGACTGACTGGGCAGGTCCAAATGAGTTGCTGGAACATGGTCTTGTGGTGTTATCTGGACTGAGTTTGATTCTGCGACTCCTGATGAAATGGACAAAGTCCTCCAACTGTAAGTTCAACGACCTGTTTGTTATATCCTGGCCCTTCCTGGGTTGTTAAGGCAGCACAGGAAGTTACCAGTGGGCCCATATGATGGTATCAGCTTCTTTGAGGGTGGGAAGGGTGGCCCCTTCCAGCCTTGAAGGAGGCAGTTGTGGGCCCCATTCCCAAAAGGCCATCACTGGACACCTCCATTTTGGATAGTTATCACCCAGTTTCCAAACTTCCCTTCATGGGGAAGGTTGTGGAGAAGATGGTCAGACAATGGTTGCAGAGGAGGATGAATTATCTGGACCCATCTCAGTAGGGTATAAGGCCAGGCTATAGTATGGAGACAGTATTGGTTGTTCTTGCTGATGACTTTTGACAGAGCCAGGAAGGAGATGGTGTATCCATCCTTGTGTTTCCTGATCTCTCAGCAGCTTTCAGTGCCATCAACCATGGTATCCTTCTGGATTGGCTGTGGAGGTTGGGAGTGGGAGGCAGTGTGGTGCAGTGGTTCACCTCCTTCCTCAGTGGTTGCTTCCAGTCGGTGTTCACAGAAGGGGAGGTATTGCTCCCATGGCTCCTCATTTGTGGGTTGCCTCAGGGTTCAATGTTCTCCTGTTTATTATGTACATGAAACTGCTGGGTGAGGTCATCCATCAGTTTGTGGTTCAGTATAATGTAATGGGCACTTTTCATTAAGCCTGTGTGTCATCACAGCTACATGAGCTGCATTGGTTGCCAGTTGGTCATCACCTATAAAGCCCTTCATGGTATAGGGCCTGGTTATCTGAGGGACTACATGTCTCCAGTTGCTTCTGCCTGCCCAGTACTTTCAGATAGAGTGGGTGCATTCCAGGTCCCCACAATCAACTATTATCATCTTGTGGGACTGAGGAAGCATACCTTCGCTGTTATAGCTCCTGCCCTCTGAAATAGCATCTCCCTAGAGATATGTATGGCTCCCACTCTCCATCTCTTCCAGAAGTCTGCTTCTGGGCCTAGGGTTAGAGGGCTTATGGAGCCCTTGTCATTTTTTTTTTAATGTTAATGTTGTTGTCTTATCTGGACAGCTATGTTTTTTATGTTGTGTTTTTAACTGCATTTCAATTATATATTTTATATTTTGTAAGCTGCCCAGAGTTTTTTTGGAATTGGGTGGCCCTAACAAATCCAGTCCAGTCCAATCCAATCCAATCCAGTCCAGTCCAGTCCAGTCCAGTCCAGTCCAATCCATAAACCTTTAGATTATATTAATCCTGAAAATGTTCAGCTTCAAACCTTTTACCAAAATAAAGTTTTTAAAACCTTATCACTTATTGAATATTGATTTAATGAACTGCATTATTGGAGAGGGGTTGGTTTTTAATTCTTGTATGCTACCCATAGTCAATTTGGTGAGATGCATGGCTAAATTAGTTAGTTAGTTAGCTAGTTAGTTAGTAAGTAAGTATATATTAGAGTGTTTCCCTGCACTCTGAGCCACCAGGAAGGAGGAAAGGACAGCATAGTGGTCTTAAACCTGTAGATAAGTTGTGCTGAGCCAATGTAATGAATGTCCTACTTCATCTTTAAAATAGAAGCTTTACAAACTGTTTAAAAAGTAAACTCTTACTTTTCCACCCACTTTTTCTGGGCTGGCAGACTTGCTGGCAAGACTCTTTGGCAAATGTAGCATCTCCTGGGAATGATTTGGTTATCATTTGCTTTTCTGGGATGCCAGTCTTGTTGGCATGTCTCATTGGCAGGCTTAGCTTTTTCTGGAAATGACACTGAGTAACACCAGTTGATTAGCTCTTGTGTGACCCCTTCTATTCTGCACACTGAAAAATGTGTTACTATTGTTGTATATATTAGATTAGATATAAAGAAAATTGTATATATTTACACAATACTCTAACAAGCACACTGTCTCAAATATATTCAAGGCACACAAGATTCAAAGCTAAGTCAGGACAGAGAGAGACAATTAATGGATAAAAAGTCAGAGGATGGAAGTGATAAAATTCATTGACTGGCTGCTCATGACAATACCAGAATTTCCCTCACACAGTCAATCCACCCACAACTTTGTCCACCTATAGAAAGAAAACCGTAAAATTGTTTAAGACTGCCAAAACAGGAAGCACCAGAAAATCTGTTGGATCATCAGTTTGACCTGAATCTCTCTGAAGGCTTTTGAAGACACTTGAATCAATTTATTGATTCAAGTCAAAGATGTGAGTCAATTAAAACTCAAGGCAAACCTTTGTACAAACTTAGTATACAGCTGTTGCTTGTAGAGTGATCCATGCTATTGGAATCCCAATCAAATGTCTTGAGTCATGGAGGAACTGGCATCTGAACCCATACCAAGGGATTTTTTTCAGAGCTTTCCTGACTTCAGGGAAATCTGATGGCAAAAGCAAAGATATTTAGGTTTGGAGCAGGCCAGGATATATAATTTAGAATCTATCTATCTATCTATCTATCTATCTATCTATCTATCTATCTATCTATCTATCTATCTATCTATCTATCTATCTATCTATCTACCTTTATGAGATATATTTTGTGAGATGGGTGGCTAACATAAATATGTTAAATAAATATAATTTAGAAAACATGCTGGACAAATAACTGAAGAGTGCTATCTCTCAGAATTTAGGAGTGATATAAAATTTACATTAAATGATATTATAGAGTCTAAGGTGATGGAACTTGAAACATGAATAACTCTTCAGAAGCAGGCATGGGTATAACTAGACCCAACTTCTACACTTTCTTCAGTGCACAATGTAGCTTATTTACTCTTGTTTCTCTTTATCCACACCATTAATCATGCTATCCTCTGTGAATCTATTGTCTTTATCCATAACTATTTTTGTTTCCTATTTATTCTATAATGCCTTCATCATTACTAGCATGATATTATGGCCAAATGTGTCATAGAAGTAATGACCAAAATAAATATGGATGTTTTAAAAAAGAAAATATATAAATTGCCTTTCTTCCAATACCTCATGATTAATGCAAGCTTTGGAACTAGTTGAGGAGGAACAAAAGTTCCCGTCAGGCATTATTATGCCTATTAGCTTAACACATAAGTGGAAAGCAAGGTCATGTGCTATCCTGATCTGTCTCCTGCTGTCATCTATCCTCCATTCATTGGGTTCATGCTCAGAATGTGAATTTTTGCAGGGAGGAACTTTTGCTGTATAGGTATACACATGGAGGTTCCTGTGAAAGTCAAACTCTGTGTGTCTTTAATTTTAGTTCACAGAAGGTATTAAAATTGTAGCAGGGGGCAGCACCTAGCTGGCCTTGGCTACTCTCAACAAATCGAAACAGGTTATACCTGGTTAGTTCTTGGAAGGGAGCCCATCACGCTTTAGGTTGGGAAGCTGAAACAAACATTCTGGAAGACGGCAGTGACAAATCACTTCTGTACTATTGCCTGAAAAGCTAGACAACTAGCTTAATTTGGGGGAGATTTAACTTAGAAATGAAAAACTGCTAGATGAAATACACTGAGCAGTTATACCCCAGAAATAGAATAGACCAGGCTGGCTGGGGAATTTTGGAAGTTGAAGTCCACATATCTTAAAGTTACCAAGGTCAAGAAACACTGGAATAGACACAGCACTATTGTTGAATTCAAAGACTGTGCAAAAACTGAATGTTTTTATATTGCAAGTGCTCTTCAATAATCCAAGTTGGTTTGGGGAAGAAAGGAAAACAGAAGAAAAATCAACTGCAATCTTAACAAAGCTGACTGTAATTTGGGCTGCTATTTTTGACAACAAAAGCAAATAATGCAAGGCCATTTGCAGGGGAAGAAAACGTGGCTGACCTTACAGCCAGCTTTGTACCAGCTGACCTGGCTAGATGATGTGATATAGGGTCATCATACATGCAAACTAGATAACTTCATTTCTTTTTTGTTAGCTGAGGGGAATCTATATCTCAGTAAGATAGACATCATTTTTATTTTAACAGCTAGATATTGAATGAAGTATTTACAAACATTTGTTTTCTTCATCTTCCCAAACCCTATTGCAGCTTAACACTATTCAGCACCTGATAAGATCCCTCTCATCTTTTCTTTTTCCCCCAACTGATGAAAAAAATTTGGAACTCCTGCACTTGCAGTGATTTTATACAACTTTGGTTGACCTAATGAAATTATTGCTTCCACGGGTTTGGGATATTTGCCTTGTTGCCAGCATGACTGATGATGATGATGATGACGATGATGATTTATTGTTGTTACTTTGTACTATTTAGGAACATAGCACTTTATAAAAACAGATATAAATCTCTATATCAAAGAGTCTAAAACAGAAACAGGGAAATGACAGAAGAATACAGAAATGGACATATGGTTGAGCAGAGGAGGAACATGTGGTGTTCCCATACTTTGTTGTGTTTTATTACAATAAGGCATGGGAATAAGAGGATGGATTCCATTGCTTTTTAGAGAAGGTAAACTTTGAGAAGGGATTTAAAGGAAAGAAAGGCAAATTTGAGAGGTAGGTCTTGGCATCAAATCAGCACAGGAAAAGGAAATGGGTGGAGCCCTTTCAAAGGTGGCTTTTGGAAGGTTGATGGTGTTCAGAAATCTAAGGAAGGGATAAAGCAGGAGCATGTCAAATAACACAGAGACATGAAGATCCAGAAGTGGACAGGAAGGCAATGCAAAGGTTTAAAGACTAGAGTCATGTGGTTAGAAATCCATAAAGATTCTTTCATCCTCTAAAAGATACACCAGCACACATTTCAAATAACTTCCTAGGAAATAGGAAGACTGACAGAACTAGGAAGCAACCAATATGAAAGCCTAATTACTAGAGCCCAAGCACTTAATTGGTTAATTGCTAATAACATATATTGGATTTTATTAGGGTAACAGGTTTTGGGTAATTATTTTTAAGAGAGATTTATAAAGCTGCAAAAGGCATTCTGTCTCCTCTCAGTGAGAAATGCCTCTGTGGAGACTATGCCCTTTATTTATACCATGTGTGTGCAAATAACTTGCTTCTGGCATGTTCTGTTAGGATGCAATTTTGTGCACACTTATCTGTAAGTGGACTTACATTTAAAGCTTCACACGGTAGCATTCATAATTATATCCAAGTTTTATATGCTTGGTTTTCATATCTAACAGATTGAGACTAATTTCTTCCACCAATAGAGCTTTGCATTTTATTAGCTTATAAAATCCCTTGCGGTGATCAGGGCAGTTTTCCTATGCTAATATTTATATAAATGACATCATTATTAATAACAATATTTGACATTTATTTATTTAGTCAATCAGTTTCTAGAGCAGCATGCAGAAAATTGAAAACAAATAAAGCCTGGAAAATACAAAGGTCTTTGCTTGGCACTGAAATGACATACAGGTAGGTGAAGGGAAGAGTGTTTCATACTGGGGTGCCACTACTCAGTAGGCCCTAGTCCTCAGTAGTGTCTCAGATGCTGGGGATAACTGTGGAAGATACTGGAATATGGCATTGGACCAGTATATGTGAAACAAGCAACCCATTTGATATCTCAAGCTTGAAGAATGTTAAAATTCAGGACTGGCATTTTGTGTTGAGCCCCAAAATGAAGCTAGAACAAATGGAATGGGGGAAATGCAGGCATAAAATGGTCATACACTGAACTAGTTAGCAGATTTGTAGCTATCAAGGTCCATATAGGTGTTAAACCAGTGAACTTGTAGGGAGAGCGGAGATGGGAGAAATCAACCGTCTTGCAACTGCATTTTTGATTTCCCTCTCTCCTGGATTCTCAGTATTGGCTTATTATGCCTGTTGTTATATAAACTAATTCTACTTTACATATACGTAAACTGACACAGAAGGGGAATGTATATTAAAGCCACCTCTTGTGAAACATGCTGCTTTCACAAAACATGCATTTGGGTTGCTTTAATATCCAGTCATTTCTCACCTGCTGTTCCACAGAATGGCAGCTAAATGTAATAGAGCATTCTCAAGCTCTCTCTCAAAAAACCCACAACAAATCAGCAATTTCAATATGCTTTTTTGTTTCTGTAGGTGTGTGTGTTTTTTAATGAATTGCATATTTCTTATTTTTTCTGTATTTGTTATTTATTTGGAGATGGATGAACTCCTGTTCATTGGGAAATAAACATCCACACCAGACACTAACTTTCTGATGTGTTAGCCAAGCCATAGGAAAATGAAATTGCTGCTCTTGGAGGACCTGAAATCAGCTGCAGAAGCTACAGAAGTCACCCTACTAGCAAGATGTGGGGGCATCTCACTTGAGTGCATAATGCATGAGAAAAAACACAAAGCAAGGGGTGAACAAAGAAGCTGTGAAATTCATTTCCAAAGAAGCAGATGCATCTGTTCTCATTTTGGATCTCAAGTGAAGTGACTCATTCCTGCTATGATGTTGGATTTGTCATTCTCTATCCCCATTTCTGAACACCTGGAGTTTCAAGAAATAATGTTGATCCTTCCTCTTTCAGAGACTGCCTCCCTTCAGGATATGCTTGCTTTTTTTTTTTTTTAGGTAAGAGCACTTTGATTTCTAAAACTCCAAAAAATCAAGGCCTTCCAATGGGCTTGGGATGAAAATTCCTAAACTTATCTCTGCTCTCTATGGGCCTGAAACTCATGAATTTGAATCAACAAAATTGACTTTGAGGCAAGGTTACAATGTAAATGCTAAGACTGTGTGAATCAACTCTGCTATGATGTGAAGGTAGTGATTCCAAGAAGTCTTGATTCAGTTTGTGTCTAGATCCAATGGATCTATCAAACAATGGTTTGATTCAATCTGATTTTAAATGAAAGATGTAATCTGCAAAAAGATTTGTCCATGGGCTGTAATGAGGAAGTTTCAAAATATCTGAACCTGCTTTTCATTTTGGTATAATAGGATGAAGATAGAAAAGACAGTAGACCCTTTTGAGAACATTTATCTTGCCACATTTCAGCCAAATTGCTTCAAGAGTTGCATGAAAAAAAATCTCCCATACTTTTTCTTTTAGGGCAAAGAGAAGGAGAAGTGCTGAGAAAAGGCAAGCCAATCTTCAAATTATCTAATATCTAGCAAAAATGGCTAAAGAGGAGTTGGCTGAACCAATGCAGTATTCTACTCAAACTTAAAAATGCAAACCTTCCATACTTTGAAATCTAAATGTTCAACTGTTTTAAAAATAAGCTTTTATATTTTCACTTGCTTTTCTGGGGTGCCAAAGGCTTATGCTTTTCTGTCTCTGATATGAAGGTTTCTTGGGGTGCCAGGAGGACCTGTGTGGCTGATTGGCAAGCTCAGTCTTTCCCAAGAAGGAACCCCTCAATACTGGCCTTGGGGGAAGGATGCCAAATTGGCAGGGCCTGTTGGCAAAGCTTGGATTCCTCTGGGCAGCCCTTGAAAGAATGAAAATTGACTTGCCCTTGAGGAGTGGGGTAGTTTTCCTGCCTCTGGTCCCTGGGTTTTCTGGGGTGTAAGGATGGCTGGCATAGTTTCTAGGCAAGTTGACTACACCACTCAGCATTGTCTGAATGTATTAGATTTGTGGCTTACTTCCAATATCTATGTTAGTTAATTAGGAGAAGCTGCAGAAACAGACTGGTAAAGTGAGATACAGTGTTGCAGAGATAGGCAGTCTCCTGGGAATGGAGCTGGTGCAGAACTAGTGGCATTCATAGTCTTGCTAGGCTGTTCTAAAAAGCAGTAAATATTTAGACTAGTGCCTATCAATGTAAGCTTTACACACATTCACTCATAGATTCAAACCTGCCTCAGTCAAGTTTGACCCAAAAGGACATATTACTAGGCTGGCCAGCCTTGACCCTTATTCTGAGTGCTGACAGTTGAGTTCAACTCAGATCTTTGTGGGAAGAACCAGGAAGAGAAGGTATCATTAACATTATAATTATCTTTCCAACAGATAGCAAATTTAAAGATTGTGGCTGGTCACATGAAAGAAGCTGAAAGTGAATGAAGCCCAAAGCAGTGTTAGTCTTGCCAACCCCAAAAAGTTCTGATAGGCAGAGTGTTTAGTGAGATGATAAATCTTACTGGCTCACTGTTCCTGTCAGCATATGAGAGCCCATCTCACCATTTAACCATGCCTTCCCTCTGTGGTTTCACATATTAAGTTGCAGCATTGTTCATTTTAGACCTTCAGAAGCAGTAGAAAAGTGGCTTCTAGTCAGGATTAATGAACAGAGATGGCATTGCAGTGTTGATCGGCACCCAGAGGGCCAATGGTGGATGCCAAAATCGCTCAGAATAAAGAGAGATTGTGAATCTCTCTTGATCTCTGGACAACCGCTCCCCATAAGTAAACTGCTGGAACAGAAGTTTTTGCAGTTTGCTTGTGAGTTGAGCAGCTGGGAGATGTGGGATTCCATCCAAGTTCACAGCTGCGATCTAGCCTTTATGGACATTAAGACCAGCCAAATCTAATTTTTTATCCATATTTTGAGTTAATTATTCTACAGATTGAGAGAGATTTTCTTTTACAGCAGATAACAATTCCTCTTGGTGAGTTCTTTTTTCTGGGGATTACAATATTAAAAGAAGATTTAAAGATTAAAGACTATTTTGCAAAAAGCTTAATAAGAGATGACCTAAGAAAGCTTAAAATGGATAAAGGGGATTGTTAATTTTAAAAGATTAATTTTTCTATGAAACTGCATTGGAGAAACTGTAACTGAATTTGGCAATTGACTCAGACCCTCCATGGGAACTTTTTTTTCCCTTATTACTAAAGTCTGTAGAAATTGGTGGAATTTACAAACAAAATATAAGGGTAACATGAGTAGATCGAGTCCCAGAATGTAACCATGTAGATGTAGATGTGATGAGTGCCTGCAATTATAGCATCAAAGGCACAGGAAGATAAAAGAGGAAAATAGGTGGGTGGGATTTGTTTTTCTCTTTTGCCTTGTTTGAGACTTTCACTTTTGGATTGTAAAATGATGAAGCAAAAGGCTGTATGGTTGGAGGGGAGAAGAGGCTCATTAGAACAGCCTGCAGAGAAGGCAATTCTATTAGACTTACTTCAGAAAATGTTTGATCAACTTGGCAACAAACTGGCTGAGTTATTTGAGACTAAATTTACAACTTTTGAAAAAAAAATAGACATGAAAAGGTGGAAAAATTTGTAAAACAAATGCATGGAGATATAAAACAAGTCAATGCTAAAGTGGAAATTTTGGAGAGTAAAATAGAAATTATAGATAGAGAGTTGAAGGGAGCGCTGGATAATTTGGCTCTATTGGAATTGAGAGAGAAAGAATTTTGTCTGAGATTTAGAGCTATACCAGAAAACTCTGATGAAAATATTAGACAAAGAATTATATACGTTTTGACAATTTTGGGGGGGGATTGGGAAGAAGAAGACACAAAGGCAGAGATAGATAAAGTTTATAGAATCAAGATTTGCAAGAACAGGAAATGTTTCAAGGGATGTTTTGGTGCGTTTTGTGAGGAAGCAAACAAGAGATCAAGTTCTGCAACAACATTTTATTACAAGATTGAAGATATAATTATCCTAAAAGAAAACCCTATCAGACTTCTATGTAAGAGAAAAGAATACTTCTTCTTGACTGAAAGATTAAAGTAGAAAAAGATTCTATGTCACTGGGATAAATTAGAAGGTGTGATTTTTACCTTTAAACAACATACATTTTGAATTCTGTTCAAAAGGTGAGAGAATTTTTAGAAAAATTCAAAGGAGAATTGGAAGAGGTTCAAATGGAGATAGCAGAGGAGACTACACACAAATCACGACTGATACAAAAGGAATCTGGAAGAGATAATCCTGAATTAGGTGCTACAGGTATTGACTTTTCTAAATTTTTGGCTTGATTATGGATTGCAAATGTCTAATATAGAATATAAATGGAGCAAATGGCCCTCAAAAGAGATTTTTTTCATTATTTAAAAAATTAAAATAAGATATAATTTGTGTACAATAGACTCATATTAAGAAAAATGATACAAAAATATTTGATTTATAAAAATCTGGGTGAAGAATTTATCTCAGCGGGAACAAAAAAGGAAGGAAGGAAGGAAGGAAGGAAGGAAGGAAGGAAGGAAGGAAGGAAGGAAGGAAGGAAGGAAGGAAGGAAGGAAGGAAGGAAGGAAGTTGTTTTGTATATTAATCCCCAGCTAAAACCGGGACTTGTATTGGCTGATGAACATGGTAGATTTGTTGGGGTAGAAGTGACCTACAGGGGGTTAAGACTATGATATTCAGAATTTATGCCCTAAATGAGGATAAAGTGACTCTTAGTAAACAACTTACGGAGAGATTAATTGGCATCTCTACATAATTGGTGCATATGATTTTGTGTTAGTTTTAGAAGATCCTTTAAAGAGAATTGAAATATTAATGGGGAAACTAAAAGAATTTGGTCCATTAGGAGGTTTCAAGATCAACAAACAGAAGAAAAAGATGTTAACAAAAAATATGACGATACAAAATCAAACAGAATTGATGAATAAAATGGGTTTTAAGATTGAAAAGAAGGTAAAATACTTGGGTATTAATATGACAGATATAATTGTATGTTATTTCAAAATAATTATATTAAGGGATGGAATGAAGTTTAAAAATATATGTTAAGATGGGAGAAAACACAATTGTCACTGCTGGGGAGAAATTCTCTGATTAAGATGAATGTTTCCCCAGAATGTTATTTTTGTTTCAGACAATACCTATTTTGACAACTGATGCACCAATTGAATAATGGCAAAAAGGTATATCTAAATTTGTGTGGCAGGGGAAAAAATCACGGGTTAAATATAAGGTGTTACAAGATGTAAAAGAAAGAGGAGGATTGGGATTACCTGATCTGAAATTATATTTTGTAGCTTGTTGTTTAGTTTGGATGAAAGAATGGATGTTGCTGAGAAACAGAAGACTTTTGCAGCTAGAAGAACATGACTTGAGATTTGGGTGGCATGGATATCTATGGTACAATAAAGTTAAGGTTAATGTAGATTTTAAAAACTATTTTGTTGGGTGTGCCATATTGAGAATATGGTGTGCCCCAAAATACCTTTGAAACATACTATCGAAGAGAAATGATAAATAAACACAAATGGCTAACTTATGGTGACATATTAGAATTTTGTCAATAATTCCATTTGACAATGCAAAATAAAATCAAGAGAAGATTTGGATATACTTGTCAATATACTTGTCAACTTGTCAAGGGTTGAGTGGTCAAGCACTTTTTGTAAAGTTGCATGGATACCCATTTTGTTGGAAGATGTTGTATAGGTGGTCAGTTTCCTTTTTCTGCTGTTCTGAGTTGCTGCAGTGCATTTGTGCTCGTTTGAATCTTCTTACACAGCTCTTCTTGTGGGAGGTTGGGTTGTTACTTTGGTAATGGAGTACTTGATTAGTGTGGGATAGACTTGGGTTTCTAATTTGCTATTGTTTCCTCTGCTGATGAGGATATCCAGGAAGGACAGTGTGTTGTTGTTTTCTTCCTCTCTAGTGAATTTTATTCCTTTGAAGATGTTGTTGATAGTTTCATGTGTTTTCTCTAGTTGTTCCTTTTTTATTATAACAAAGGTGTCATCTATATACCAGATCCATACTTTAGATTGTATGTGTGGAAGTGCTATAGTTTCTAGGCATTGCATTACAATCTCTTCTATGAGTCCTGATAGTGGTGATCCCATGGGTGTGCCTCTCATTTGTTAGTATATTGGTCCATCAAACTGAACATAGGTAGTGAGGCAAAGGTTGATGAGGTCCACGGGTATCTGGGTATTTCAATCTGGGTGTATTTGGTTGGGTCAGGTGTATTGTGTAGTACTGCTGATATGGATTCTTTTGCTAATTCTGGGTTTATGGATGTAAAGAGTGCTGTGACATTTGTGTTGTCACATTTTGACACATTTATGTCACAGCACTCTTTACACCCTACCATAGCACAACCAACAGAAGCTATGAAAAGGATAACACTGCCATACATCAGAAACGTCTCAGAAACTACCAACAGATTATTACAACCACATGGCATCTCCATAGCACACAAACCAACTAAAGCCCTCCAAAACATCTTAAGCAAACCAAAAGACCCAGTAGCCCAAGAAGAAAAAATGGGAGTCATCTACAACATACAGTGTTGTAAGGACTGTAACAACCACTATGTAGGACAGACAGGCAGAAGGCTAGCAGAGCACATCCATGAACACCAGCTAGCAGTCAGAAGACATGATGAAAACTCCTTAATCTCACAACACATGGACAGACTTAATCATAGTTTCAACTGGGAAAGTGTCAGCATCTTAGACCAAGCTAAATCCAAAAAATGTGAGGGAATTCCTGGAAGCTTGGTATTCAGACAAGGTGGTTATCAACAGGCACATGGAGATAAACAACATCTACACACTATTCAACAGAGACAATAAAAAGGAAAACAAAAGACCAGAACATCTCCTCACCAGCAATCATCATCCAGATAAGCAAAGATTAACACCAGACATACAATCAAGCAGCAAACAATACCCTAATCAAGGAACTACCAGAAGGAAAAAATAAAACAAAATAAAAACCCCACCCCCACCAACACTGGCAGGCATGCCACTGTATATAAACAGAGAGCAAACCCCATTCCATTCTAGCACTGAAGATGTTACTTAGCTGGGTAATGAAACATTTGCAAGAAAACAGCCAAGCTCAGAGAACTCCAAGGACGCCACAGTTCAACCCTGAGCTACACATACTCTCTTCTATTAGATAAAAGAACTTTTGGTTTTGAGCATTATAAGATTGAGTTTGAAATAGAACTTTGTACAAGTGATGAACACATCATTGCTAAAATGTATAAACATCTATTGAAATTTGAAACAGAAGAAGTAGTGAAATTATGTTTGATAAAATGGGGTAAAATGGTTACAATATACAAATGGAACAGTGGGAGAATATGTGGTTGAAAGGATTGAAATTTATGCTATAATCTTAAAGAGAATTGTTATAAAATGATGTATTGTTATTTTGTGCCACTAGAAAAATGGTCTAGAACATATAAAGGTACTTCAAATTTATGTTGGAAGTGTAATCAGCAAAAGGAGACATTTTACTATGCTTTGTGGATGTGCAAAAAAGCTAGAAAGTTTTGGATTCAATTACATATATTAATTCAGAAGATTTTAAAGATTAATATATAAATGAAACCAGAGGCTTTTCTTTTGGGACTGACTGATAAACAGTTGGAAAAAAAGTCATGGAACTTTATTTTATACATGATAACTACAGTGAGACTATTATATGCACAAAGGTGGAAAGATTCAACATTACCCACAATGGAGGAATGGATGGTGAAGATGATGGAACTTGCTGAGATGGCCAAACTGACAGCTTTTATCAGAGAAAAGACATTATCTAAATTTAATGCCAACTGGAAACCCCTTATAAACTTTTTGCTTGAAACAAAAAAGAATGAGATTATGACATACGGTTTTGATGATTAGAAAAAAATAATAGATTATAGAAAAAATGTAAGTCATGTTGTAACCATAGAGTAAGAGGTTAATTTACATCTATATCTATAACTGCTGTAAAGAAAATTGGAAGCTACTTCTTTATATTTTATTTATTTCTTCTTTATATTTTCTTTCTTTCTTTTTTTTCCTGAACTTTTGATTGTCTTTTTTCTTCTTTCTTTTCCTCTCTTTTTTCTATTCTAAATAATAGTTCTTGTTAGTTTTTATAGACAGTCCGTCTATGACTCCTGCTCCCTCCCTGGTTTGCTAACCAGGCTTAGTCTAGTGCAGGCTCTTAATTTTTTCTGGGGCCATAGCACAATGAAAGATCCTCTAATGGAAATCTCTCCTTCCAGGCAAGTTCCTGAACCCTTGAGCTTAATTTCTGACCCTGAGCTTGGCAAACTTTATCCAGAACTTTATGTGGCAACCAGGGACACCTCCAGAATAAAAGGGCTTCACATCCCCAGAACACACAACTAGATAGTACAGCATTTTACTTTAGATTTCATCCCCCTACACATGATTTTTTAGGTCTATATTTAGTAGGGTACCTCAAACCCCTTTATCACCAAGTACTGTACAATTCTCCACCTGTTATGAAGTGAGTCTGGCAGGAGGTCACTGTAAAAGACAATCCATCCACCGCTACTATTGCATCAGGAAAAGGAATGCTAGGGCAGGTGTGTCTCAAACAGCACTTGTGGAATTCTCTGATAACGAACCTTACAGGCAACTCCCTAAGTTAGATGTGTAGCTTGGTAGGGAGTTCCCCACAAACAGCTCAATCCAGAAGCTCTGTAGGCTCAGCCCTCTGAAATTGTTTTGGCCAAAGCCATCTGAAATAGGTGTTCTGCTATGATCTCTGAGTGCAGTCTGTGCAAGGACCTTTTGAAGTCAATTCCCAGAAACACACATCAAGAACACATGCATGCACGCTTACAGACAGTACAAAGAGAGAGGCCCAACACAAAGAGTGTAACATCTCTCTTAGCTTCTCCTCCCAACTGTCTTCTGAAATGGGTAAAACTATGCATACATTGGTACAGAATTAGATAGAAACTTCAGGCTTAGAATTTAGAAACTGATACATGGTATCAAAGTTAGGTAATTACTATATTATGTATTATTCCTTTATTCTATTTTCTTATGATCCTTACAATCAAGGTTTCACTAAAAAAGAAGCAAATGTTCCTTCTGTTCTCAAATGAAATGCTGTCATATGACCTTTTCTAAATATGGGCATTAACTATTTCATACACTGGAGCAAGTAGAAATTAAGCCCATCAGGTCTCATAGTGAGCTTCTGAAATGGATGAATCATCTGCTCAGGGGACTCTCTGATTCTCCTTATTCATTTTAGGTGAAGGCAGAGAAGAAGCTTACTGTTCAGCCTGTAACCTGACTAGTCAGTCCAGGGATGGTTTTGCCCCAAAGAAATAACACCCAAACAAACCTATTTTTGCAAGTGAGATTTTAAGTCTTGTCCTATGATTTTAACACCATTTATTATAAAGCAAAGGGACCTTTAGCAAGATTTCACAGTGAATGAACTTTGTTTTTTTTCCCAGGCTGAACCATCTGCTTGTCCAATAGAAATTAATTTCACACTTAAACGACTGAGTAAACTTCTGTCATTTATTCCTGTAGGAGGGGAGGAATAAGGCACCTCCATGCCATAACTCTGTATGTCTTTCAACCTATCTCTGTTGATCTTCAGAAGGAAAGATGTCAGTGGCTGTCAGAGTGAGAATATTGTTTAAGAAAGGACAAGAAGGTGATTGAAAGCCGCTGTACAGATGCTTGCTTGCACAAATAATGTAGAAAAAGTTACAGTTTCTGGTTTCAGTTCCTAAAGATCAGTATATTGCTAGACAGAAATAGTAAGATGAAAGGTAAGGCATTATTACAACAGCCATTAATTGGCAGAAATGTAGAATACGAATCCTGAGAATAAAGAAAGAAATTAATCAATAATAAAGAATTTCCAATAGAAGCTGAAAGAGTTTTTATAAATGTTGTGTTGGGGAACATTTTCCCAAAATGGGTGAATCCATTTGTAAATTCATGCAAGAAAATGAAATGTGAATGTGAACTGCAGAACATATGATTTCCGAATACTCATGGACATATTCATACATGTGAACATACATTTTTCTAAATGAGACAAAGATCAAAACCCCAGGGAATAAATTAGGGTTATGTGAATTATTCAAGTTGCAGTTTAAATTGTCAATATGATTAACGGATTCGGTTCAAATTGTTAGTTTGAGATGATAAAAAGTTTGGGTTCATGTGCAAAAGTCCAAATGTGCCCAAGTCAATGCACTGTATGAAGCTGAGAATTGGCTTTGAGATTTTGATTTGAAGAGATGATAAGATTGAATTATTTTTAGTTTGAAACTGCACATCTAGGAAAAAGTTCCACCACATTTTCTCTGCTATAGAAGAGTCTATTTGCAGAGAGTTTTCCCTGCACAAAAATATATCTTTGCAAGAGAGCATTATAACACTCCTGGGTCTGAACTGCTGCAATTTTTTCTGCTATTTACCAGGACAGATATACAAGTAGGAGTAGAATAGATGTGGTAAAGAGGTGGAGTTTAACAGAACACATAGTATCACAGTGTTAGAGTGTGCAGGAGCATCAACGGCTGAGGAAAAATGGATTTGACAAAAACTACTATATCCATTGAATTCAATCAGGTCTGTAATTACAGAGGAAAAAGGGTGGTCTGCTCTTCATAAAGGAATATTGTATTAGCAATATATGTGACACATGAAACACGAATTTGCAAAACAGTCTGCTATTTTAACATGTAGGTTAATAAGAGGGGGGGAAATCTTCCTTCCTTCCTTCCTTCCTTCCTTCCTTCCTTCCTTCCTTCCTTCCTTCCTTCCTTCCTTCCTTCCTTCCTTCCTTCCTTCCTTCCTTCCTTCCTTCCTTCCTTCCTTCCTCCCTCCCTCCCTCCCTCCTTCCCTCTCTTTCTTTCCCCTCTCCTGTTTCCTTTTCCTTTACTCCCATTATGGTTTCATGCAGCCATTCGTGATGGAGAGTTTGCATATGAAAGCTCATTTTAACTGCTTTGGTGAACTCAAGTCCCTTAGGGCTTATCTTGTTTGAAAAAGCATTTTCTTCTTTGGGGTTTCAGTGCTTTGCTATAGAATATTTCATCAGACTTTGTATTGCTGATTGCTGTCATACCTCTGGTTCAGTGTAACATCAGTACAGAACAGACAAAGAAGAAAATCAACATGGGACAGTGGGACTCCAGATTTAGGGCCCTAAATCAGTCCTGATTGATAACATCAATCAGTTCCCTGTCTTTAATAGGATCCCAGCCCTTTCTTTTTATAATCCTGAAAGGATATTGGTTGCTTAATTTTAAAGCAATTATTTTATCTACTAAACTAGCAGTCCTCTGGCATTTTTTGAGGACATGATAGCTGATACAGAGCCTAGATTAAATAAGTGATTTTAGAAAACATAATTATAATAAATGGAACATAAAATGAAGTTTAGGGATATTTTTATATTTCATCAATGAAAGCCAAATTCACCCCCATGCACCAAGTCTAAGTAAAAGTTTCTTCCACTTTTGATTTATTCTTTAGATGTTATGAACATGGTGTTCTTTTACGTGCAAACAAATAATAGCCTTTCAGCTTTGTTTTTTTCCATGAACTTTGGAAGTTAGAAAACATTTTGAAAAAACATGTAAATTTCCTCTTTGGTATTTTCATCTGAAATAAAATGGATCCTTGGGGATTGATGCTTCTCCACATCTGATTGACCTTTGATTTTGACCAATACCAATTGAAATTAATGAATGAACATGTGGCATTGCTAAACAGTTGTTATTATATTTTGACACTGCAATGTGTTCTAGTAATCCTTTCATCTTTTCTGAGACTGGCTATAATCATACGAAGAGAGGAGACAGAGGCAGATAAATTGTAGCTTAGGATCTTTCAGTAAATCTAAATTTGAGTTGGCATTTGGTGATTAATTTATAATCTATATTTTATAATCTATCTTTAATATGGGGCTTATATTGTATCATCTTGGTAGAAGATGTGTGGTGTTTAGTTCATAAGTATCTAGGTTTAACCCATTTGGTAGTGTCTGAATGAGAAGTTCTAGTTGTATTCTGAATTGGAACATAAAATCAAATTCAGTACATATAATAGTTTTTAATATGAGAGAGATTTGGGGACAGATCCTCCTAGAGAAAATCTATCTCTATGGTTGTTAAGAGTCAACATTGACTTGATGGCACATAATCAAAATGAGAGAGACTATGTTATATTTACTTGTTAGAGTAAATGGCATACAAATGTGTGCAAATAAATAAACAACTATACTTTTTAGCATGGCTTCTACAAGAGTAAGCCATTTGCTTGGTTCATTTTTTATTAAGAATTTAGCAAAGTTCTCATATTGTATTGCATAAACTGGCTGGAAACTGAATGTGAGAGAAACGAGAACTGAGAGGTTGTCCGCCATACCCTGCAATGCACTTCATCCAATACAGGAAACCTTTGAATAGTCTTCTACCATAGCTCTGCTGGAACTGATTAAGAATAGTAGAAAGCATTATTACACTAGCCTCCCATTCACTACAGTGAAACTTGAAGAAAACAACTTCCTGTTGGACCTAGTCACAAAAAATTCAGTGGCACACTATACTGTTTCAACCATTTCCACTCCATTAGTTCCTTGGCATGCTGCAAAATCTTTATGCTTGTGTCTGCCTCCTTCTTTACCATGTCAAGATCTTATGTTGCTTCTAGGCAACATGTCACCTTCATTGTTCATAGGAATATAGGAGCTTAAGAACATAAGAAGCTCAAGCCTCTCCACTTCCACAAGAGGATTTCATCTTTTGAACTAAAATATGCCCTTGCAGAAGGAGAATATACAAGCATAAGGAGATTTCTGTGGCCCAGGCCATAAGACTCTCTAGCCTTACATTCTTTATTCCAGAGTGGCCAACCAGATGGCCACTATATTCCCCAGCAAATGGGATTTACAAGCATACTGACCCTTACAGTGGAGATAATATATTGCCTTCATGATTAGATGCTATTGATGTCCTCCACAGATTTGTCTAATTCTCTTTCAAAGACATTGAAGCTGGCAGCCAACACTACATCTTGTAGTATAATTATGTGCTGCATAAAACACTTCCTTTTATCTCTCCTGGCTCTCTCACCATTGAGCTTTAACTGGCATAGCTCTACTTCAACAGGATTATTACTGAAAATCATGCAGTGATGCTGTCCCTGATGAGATGATAATTGTGAGAGGTCCATTTCTTTTGACCAAACTATTTGTGCCTAGCCACTTCTGTTTCTTTCCTTTTCTTTTCCCCATGGAGGAAAATGTAATGATTTTAACTCCATCAGTATACATGGGAGTCACAGAATTTCATTCTTAACTGGAATCCCACTTACCTGAAAATAAGCCATATTGAAATCAAATGTATCAGAATAGTATATATAGTCCATTTTCCCATAAGATCTACCCCAAATCTGGTGGAGAATGCCCCGATGTAATGGTATGTGGGAATGACCTTGGGAGACTGGGCAACGAGACGCTGCCAAGGGAACAGTTAAATAAAAGGCAGCTTAGCCCACAGAAGGAATGTGGATGGTCTGACGAGATAGCTGGTGTGGGTCTTCCGGGCTGTGTGGCCGTGTTCTGGAAGTTTTGTTTCCTAACGTTTCGCCAGCATCTGTGACCAGCATCTTCAGAGGGCAGGAGCACAGACAGGAGCAGTTCAAAGCAGTTGTGAAAGCCTTTGACAATGCTCTGAAGAGACCCTCCCTAGTTTCTTGGACTGTAAAGGAGGTGGGGGAGAGATGTACTTTCAGACTTGCAAGTTTCTGTTAATGTAGCCTTACAATAAAGCAGAATAAGTTCACCTGGGCATGCTTCTCATCTGCATTACTTTGCAAGGCTGACACCTCCTCACCACAATCTGTAGAGTAAATTTCGACATTCAATAAGTAGTTTAATGACTAATCATTACAACAAAGAATTGAGCTTCTTAGAACAAGAATTTTATTTAAGCAAGTGCAGATGATAGGCCACCATAGTTTGGCAGACTTTTGGCACAGAAGCACTACCTTGATTTAATACTTGAACAATATCCCAGTGAGATTGTGCTGTATGCCATCATACTTTTCTTACATTATGAACTTATGATATTAATATGAACCTGTGTTGTTAGGCATTAAGTAATGACATAAATATGTGTGTGTGTGTGTATGTGTGTGTATATATATATATATATATATATATATATATAGAGAGAGAGAGAGAGAGAGAGAGAGAGAGAGAGAGAGACTCTCTAAGTAGTGAACCTCTTATTTTTATTATCAAATTGGCATGTATATGCATGGAAGCTTTTCTTTGAGTAGTTCATTTTGTTCCTGGTCACAGTGAGTAACAGAGAGAGTTTATATGTTCATATGTTGGAAAGGCAATATTATTCAACTTGACCCAATCAGAACTCTTAGCATCCCTCGTGGCCCTACAACGTCATTTGTTTCACCAGGTCTCTGTTTTCTAACACTCAGATCTTTGTATTGATGGAAGGTTCCAAACACTGAAACTTTCCTAGAGGAGTTACAGCAGTCATTATGTTTTTGATTGCCCCAAATCCCCACTGTGACTTGGATTTGAGTGTTACAGAATCGAAATAGGCATTTAAGGATTCACTTCATGCTGTGCCTAATTAGCCATCTGATTTGTTTGGCAGCATAATGAATTTTGGAGGCAAATGAATTTTGGGTAAGTGCAAATGAGACTGGACTGGATAAAACTGCTTAAACACTTCTTCCAGGTGAAGTTGTTACTGTTGTCATAGCAAGCCCTCATAGTTTAGACTCAAGTTTTTCATCAAGTAGCAGCCAAATTAGGTTTACTCTTCTAGAGCAAGGCAGGAACCTGATTTCTCTCCAAATGTTGCTGCACTAAAATTTTAAGCCTCCCTCACTATTGGAACTGCTGACTGATAACAATAAAAGAACATAAGAAGAGCCCTAAGATCAGGACAAAAGTCCATTTCATATTGGCCAAACAAATGCATTTTAGAAAGATCATAAATCTGAACAGGGAAGAACAGCTTTTCGGGAAGAATATGCTTTCCTCACACACCACCCCCTTTTTAATGACTATGTTTTACTGAACCTTGTTGTATATTGTTTTAATACATTGTTTCACTATGTATTTTATCGCAGCTTTGAGATGTTTTGGCACAAGAAATGGGAGATAAGTATATCAATAGATTAACCAAACAAAGAAATCATGCTCCTAGCAACTGATATTTATGCATGCCTCCTGCGATTCAGAAGACAGTATACAGCTTCCAAGATGATAGCCACTGATGGTTCTGTATCCTGTGAATTCTACCAGTCTGTTTTTAAAAACCATCTAATTTCTGCCCACCATCGCTGTATCTGATGGGAGTGGATTCCACAGTTTTAACCATGTATTCCAAACATTCATTTTTATCGGTCTCTTAGTTTGAATGGATGAACCAGAAGTAGAATTTTAATATCATGAGAAAAGGAAAAACTTCTAAATGCATTTGCCATACCATGCATCATTTTTTATATCTCAATCATGCCTCCCCTTACCCACTGTTGTTCAAAAAGTCCCATATATTGTCAACTTTTATTTTATGAGAATTGTTCTAGCACTCTGATTATTTTTGCTGCCCTTTCTGATGCCTTTTACAGCTCTACAATATCCTTTTTGAGTGTGGTAATCAGAATGTAAACAGTAATGCAAGTGTAGTGGCATCATTGATTTAATGAAGGGCATTATTAAATTTGTGGGTATGTTTGTTAATTGTTGCCCTAATGATTCTAAGCATTGAATTTATTTCTTCTTTCTTACTGTGACTGTGCACTGGGTTAACATTTGCACTGAATGATCTATATGACTCCCCATTCCTGATCAGTCATTGCCACTTTGGATCCCACTGACGTATACGTGGGCATTTTAGAATTACATGCATCATTTTGCATTTTCCATTTTCAGGCTCATTCACAAATTTAGAAAGAGCTTTTGGGTAGTGCTGGGAGCTGTTAAGAAACAGTCGGGAGGTCACAGATGTCCTGTTGAAGAACATAATAGCTGTCCTATTACACAAAGCAAATATTTAAAACTGCATATTTGTGGATTAAAATAAAAAATCTATACCCTGTAGGTAAGTATGAACATCCTTCAGCTTCAGGAGACATCTATTTATATCTCATGGTTTGCATCTTATTTGACTGACTGATTATGTGCCATCAAATCGTTGTTGACTCTTGGTGACCACATACTGTAGATAGATTTTTTTTCCATGATGTATATCTATTTACTTTGTAGTATACCAGCTGTACTCAAGAGATTGAGATGGGTGACAAAAACCGTAAACAAACAAACAAGTAAGCAAATTCTACCTTAATTCAGATCACCAGATCAAAGAAGAAACCATTAATACTTTATTACTCATTTGTCTCCATGAAGACAGGAAGAATTGCAGAACATGAGGAGGATCTCTCTAGCTCATCCCAGGCCCAAAATTGTTCCTTTATTTAATTCTTCCTAACCTGTTCAGCAATAAGAAAAAGAGGAAGCCAGTGACTCTTTACCCTCCAGGAGCCTCATAGGAGCCACCAGGATAAAAGCATGTATTTTACTTTTCCTAGGATAGATTGTTGTTATTCTGCAAGACTAATATTCAAAGCCAATGTGCATCCAATCAACTGTGTGAAACAGATCAATGATTCAAATTGTCAAAATCTAATCAGATTAACTCAATTTTCCAAATTCATGTGAATGTCACATTAGACTAAACCAACAATTTTAACTGTATGGATGATTTAAATGAGATTGAAGTTGACCTAGATATTCGATTACTCTGCTTCTCTGATCTATCCTGCCTATCATTACTGTCCTTCACTCTCTGAAGCTAGACAGATGGAAATCAATGATTGCTACACAGAACCATTATATAAATGTGGTCCAGGAAATATCACCCCCAACTCTCAAAGCCAGGAAAAGAATGTCCCAAAGTCCATTGACTTGAGCAGGTCATAGTTGGACTGCCTTTGTGTTTAGTCAGTAAGAATAAAACTCCTTTTGCCTTTCTTCATGCTGTTTTGTGGTGATCCCTTATGGGTCCAAAGTTGAGAAAACAGAAAACAAGTTCAGTCTCCCTCTTCTGAGGGACAGCAGCTTCCTAAACAAGCTGAAGAACAGCTAAAAGCCTTTTATAGAAGTCACATATTTTCTGTTGTAGTGCCTGCCCTTTAGAACACCATACCTCGTGAGATTAGATTGCTCGTGACCCTGCCAGCTTTTTGAAAAGCTCTAAAGACCCGGATATGTTCCTTGGCATGGGTATTAGCTGATTAGCTGGAGCCCATGAGATGCTGTTATTTTATTCTTGATAGGGTTTGCCCTGGGCTTCCATATTAGGCTTTTTAATTGCTGTATTTTTATGTTTATTTTTGTACTGTGTTTCTTTAATGTGAAATTAGCCGCTCAGAGTCACTACAGTATGATAGGTGGTCATACAAACACCGTACTTATTTAAGTTCATAAATAAATTTATTCCTAACCACAGAAAAACAATAACAAGAGAAAGAATGTTATGTGCAGCTGTTTCTAACTTTAAAATGTCTTTCCCATTATTTATACTTTTTTTGGAATGGCTGCATTTATACAGATAAAGACAGTATTATGTGAATGCAGTTATGATTTATGTATTATGTGAAAGATAACTTTTTTGAGATCTGATGCTTTAAATCAGAAAATGTCAAAGTTAAAAATCTTCATGATTAAGTCACATGAAACTAAAATTATTCAGCTTGAAAATTCTGAGAAACAACATGCAACTGACCCTGAAAAACCACTGAGATTAAATAAAATGTTCAAGATAGAGAGGCTTATTTATGTGATCTATTTCAAATAAGTAATTTATTTAAATATTTCTCAAAACAGTAGGCAAGAGTAGCCTACAGTAGTCTATATGAAAAAAACTCCCCCTTTTTTCCCCCAGCAATGTTTTGTTTATATTTCAATTCTGGTATGTATAAGGTTCCCCCTCCCCCCCCCCCCGACTGCAGAGAGGTTTATTGTTGGGGGATTAACTGAAGCAAAGAGGAGGCCATCTTTTTAAATATCCTATTGAGTGGTACAAAAAAACTAATTATTTTATTTTTTACTCTTGTATTGTTGGTTTATAATGTTTTTTAAAATTAACACTTTTTTCAACATCTTTTAATGAGACTTACATAACTGAGATATCAAACCCTACTTAGTTAAAACTCTGATGATAGTGCAAACTGTGTTCTGACTTCTTTCTTAAATGTTGATACAAATGTTCCAACAATGATTCTGGCACACAGATAATGATGCTATCACTTTCAATCATCCTGCATAATCTGATTTCAAAATGACAAACTTTGGATAATATTAAATTACAGTTGATATTTTAGATATCTTTTAAGAAAAACTGAAATTGGCAGTTTCAATGGATGTCAAAAAGGCCTTTGATATGGTAGAGTGGAAACTTTTGAAGAACGTTTGCTCAAGTATGGATTTCCTTCTTTTTTTATTAATTGAATGAAAATGTGATATTTCTAATGCTTTGGCCAGAGTTATTACAATTGAAATTATTTCCTCACCTAGTAGGAAGTTTCATGAAATTTGACAAATATGTCTTTTATTTCCTCTTATATTTACTTTGATATTGGAATCATTGGCCTGTCTTAATAAGCAAAGAACATTGTGAACGTTCTTCAACACAAATTGTTATTACATGCTAATAATATCTGACATCTTATTTATATATGATGTCTTATTAATAATTATGAATGTTCTATACTAAAATATTTTGATGTAGTACAAAAATTTGGTAAATTATCATGTCATTCAGTTAATTGGAGTCAGTCTCATATACTAATGTAGCTATGGGAATTTGTAAAAATTGGATTTCTACTTGGTGTTTAAATTCTTTTAAATGTAAAATTAAATGTTCTTCAATTGTACATGTCAATATATAAAATTATTATTAATACTGATATAATTAGGTCCTTAAAAATCCCATTGAACTTTGTTGTTATATAACTACCCATCTTAACAAGTAACTCTAGGAAGCTAACATAAATAACAACAAAAAAGGGAAATATAGATAAAAACACAGTACAGTGGTACCTCAGTTCATGAACTTAATTCGTTCCACGATTCTGGTCGTGAACTGAACTGGTCGCCAACCGAATCAAATTTTCCCATAAGGTTCAATGTAAATAAGGTTAATCTGCTCTGAACCATGTGTATTTTTTTTTTAACCACAAAAATATGAAACAAAGTACAGTACAGTACAGTACAGTACAGTATGAAGAGAGAGAACACTAACCTTGCTTGAGGTGACACCAAAAAGCTTCACAGCAAGTGTCTGTCTGTGACCGCGATCTCACCTAGAGGAAGCCATGACCACGTGTCAGAGCAGGGAAGATGGCACCGGGTCCTGTTCGTTACCCGATGCAGAGTTCGTGAATGGAAGCAAAATTTTGTAACGCTGCTGTTTGTGAATCGAATTGTTCAAGAACAGAAGCGTTTGTGAACCGAGGTATTACTATATATAAAAAATGACACCGATTAAAAAAAAAAAAAGCACCTCACAGCTACTTGACAACACGAAATAAGACATCCATACCATGTTCCACTAACGTCTTGGCCCTAGTGCCTGAGGGGAAGGCCTGGTCTTTACAGCCTTCCAAAAACCCAACAGGATCAAGGCCATCCAAATCTCAGTGGGAAGGGTTTTCCATAGGCAGAGGCTACCACAGAGAAGGCGTGCCTTCTGGATCCCATTAGATGACATTGTTTTACAGAAGGAATCTGAAACATACCCACCTAGCCAGTTTTGATGGGATAGGCAGAAACTACTGGAGGTAGTCATGCAAGTAACCTGGCCCTGGACCATACAGGACTTTAAAAGTGATAAATAGTATCATGTAGAGCACATTGCAATAGTCCAACTAGGAAGTGACTAAGCATGAGTGACTTCATGGAGTGTCTCCTGATCTAGCAATGGACAGATGTGGTGCACAAGATAAATTTGTGCAAAGTCCCTTCTGGCCATGGCTGCCAACCTCTTCTAGAAGGAGCCATGAGTCTAGGAGACTGTGTCTGTAGTCATGGGGGACACCAGCCATTTTAGTCATCTTCCTCATGGGTTTGAAGCTGAGGAGGACCAGTGTTTGCCTGAATGTTATACTCTAGGTTAGTCCCAGTGTTGTTATTATTGTATCTCTGAAAGACTAAGAGGTGAATGGGGCTGGACTGGGCTGGACCGATGACCTTTGTGCTGGAAATTTTGAGGAGAGGGCATGGGAGAGGGTGCTGGAATGCTACTTACTCCTTTTGGGTGAGGGAAGGCATTCTGGCTCACTCTGTTTGGTGAATGGTGGGATAATTCTATTTTTCTTCCAGCTACCTGGGTAAGAGCAAGAGGATCATGGGAATGATGTGGTAAATGTTTGGGTGGGGGTGATAAATAGTTTCTGCCTGTCCCACCATATCTGACTGTGTGGGCATGTTTCAGGTCCCTTCTGTAAAGCAATGTCATCTAATGGGATCCAGAAGATACGCCTTCTCTGTTATAGCATCTACCGTATGGAAACCTTCCCTGCTGAGATTTAGATAGCTGACTAAATTTCAGGTGTTGAATGCTTGCAGACATGCCCTGGTGCCTAGATCCATCAATAAATTTAGTGAACTGTATATTCTAGTGTGTGATGGGGGTCCTTTGACCTGGGAGAGAAAGAGTTAGGGTTGGGGTTGATGAATGTGGTCAGGGAGAAGGGGTCAGGCAGTGACATCATGGTGGTGATGGACATGGGGAAATATGGTGGGATATAATGGGTCTGCTGTTCTCCAGAAAGGCCACCACAGTGCTTGATAATGATGCTATGTTTGGTCTGAGACATGGTCATTAAAGTTACAGGGGTCCTGGTCTCCCTGCTGCTACTTAATTCAAGGCTTGCCTGTAATAAGTTTTGGGCTGTTCTATACTGCTGAAAGATGTATATTACAACAACTCTGTGAAGTAGGTTGTCCTGAGGCTATGTAACTGGCTCAATGTCAACAGTGAACTTCTGTGGCTGAGGTGTACTAGAACCTGTATCTCCCTACTCTTAGTCCAACTTCTTAAGCAGTGCACTATACCAGCTTTCTATAGTGATATATTTCCAAAGTTGGAAGTTATCATTCAACAGTGTAGAATAACCTAAAGACAGGGGTAGTTTTGTCTATAGAGGGTCCACTTTACTGGCTATATCTATATATAATTTGCAATCTTTTATTTCTTTTAACAGACTCTCTGAAACCCTGGGAAGTACCAGCAGCTCTCTCCCAATAACTGCATTTATCCCCAGACCCCCATGACAATGATATTAGCTCCACTGAAAAGGGAGCTAGCTATCTCTGTTTGCCGCATATAACTCTCCTGTTGGAATAGTTTGATGTACAAAAAATAATGTTAACAAGCCCCAAGTATTTCTGGCAGCAAGAATATAAAATAAAGCATGAACAACAAACGTTCCACATTAAATGTCAATGCATACATTCTTCTCTACAGTTGGCTGTCAAAGGGAATAAAGCATGTGGAAGATTGTGCTCTCTGCTAAGGTTACACAGCTTGACTCAGCTAATAAAGGTTGATTGTATGGGATTAGAAGCAATAGAAAACATATTTTAATGAATAATATTTTTAAATAACACAAGACAGAACCATTAGTGGGGTTAATTATTTGCATCATCAATCTGCTCTGCTTAGGCTTACTTCTTTGGGGCCACGTAGCATTTTTTTTTTTAAACTGAGCTATTTCAGATATACTTTATTAAATCTAAAAGGGGTGGGTGGGTGGTATTACCAGAATTATGTTTTCATAGATCATTCTTTTTTATACAGCAAGTAAGGAGCTAGGAACACAAGAGTTAAAAAAGCCAGAAGTTTAAACCCTCCAGATAAGTTTTCAAGCTCTGACCAGTTCTCACAACCCAAAATTGTAGCCCTACATTCAAAGATCCAAAGTGGTTATTGAAAGAATAGCAGATGATGGACAATGATGATAGGCTTGGCATCAGTACATGGGGAGACTGGAGATGCTGTTGGACATGAAAAGGCCTTTTCCCCCTTCTTTTTCCCTTTGCTATTTTTTTTAAAATTTTACAGTTGGAGATATCAACTGAACAAGTTCATAGTTTATAGACACTAATTTTATCTCCCCCCCCCCCCACTTTAGGGATATATTGCTTTTAAGCCACTGAATGCTGTCTGTTATTAAGATGTAGTATAGTCTAAGTGGGAGAAAGCACAAGTTCATTAAGCAAGAGGTAATTATTTAGGGCTAATGTCTAGCAATATTTTTATAACCACAGACCAAATACTATAGTATTTACCTGAGATGAACACCCCCCAACTCAAAAGACAGATGTAGAACAATATTAAAGTAGTCCATATTTTGTAATATCCATGAAAATATGAGTATGAGATTAACTGTATATCAAAACCAGGGATGATTTAATTTAGCTGCAGAATAAATTATTGGATCTTCCAATGCTTATGGACTGTTCTTGTTTTCCATGCCACCATTTTCACTAGACCTTTGTTTTCTGCATGGTCAAAGAAGGAAATTAGGAAACAGAGTGGAGAGAAGTTGTCTTGTTTTCACGTGGAACATTCTGTACTAAGTAACTTAAGAATGTAAGATGATCCAAGAGATTTTCACTGATGATGAAGATGACAATTTCAAAGTAAAAGCCACATCAAGGTAGTGCAGCTGTAGTTATGTGCTTTTCATCTGGGGCTGAAATACTGTCCCTGAAAATGAAGCTATAAACCTGCCCAGGTGGCTTATCAGAGAATGTCAATTCCTAGGATATTTTCCCAACCTCAGATTGAAAGCGCATGGCAGGAGCTGTACTTTTTAGCAGCTTGACGTTGCTTATCTGACAAATGTCATGCCTCAGAAGCCAACTGCTTAGAGAAGCAGATAAGAGATGGCAGCTGCCTTCTGCCTCTGTTGCTTGCCTTGGCTTGAAGCAGTCATAGCTTTTTTCTTTTCTTTAAAAAATTCTTCCAACAAAGAGGGCTACATCCAACAATTGTTATGGAGACAACAAGAAGTTTCCCTTGCTTTCCTTTCCCTGCACACTCCAGATCTGCTTCAGATTACCCTGAAGCTTTCATGAGTGGGTTTGTATGAGCCCATGAAGGAACAGGGAAAGAATTGCACCAGCCTATCAAAGGGGTCTCTTTTGATAGAAGATAGACCCCACTTGGATACAACCCCAAATTACTAACATTTATAAGATAAACTTATTGCATATGGTTGATATTTTTACTAGGTGATTAAGAGTATATCTTGTTATTTAAGTGGTGTTTCAGTTTGAGAGAGCCTATTCAACCCTTCAACCCTTCAGTATGGCCTAGTGGCTCAAGTGTTGAATTCGAACTGGGGAGATTCAGATTCCAGGGGCATCTGCATGGGGGAGGCTCAAAATATGCAAGATGGAGGTGAGGTGTTCCCATCCAAGCACTGCTTATTATGCAATATGGATGCATGTACAAAAGGAATAGGGCCTGGATTATGATACCATGCCCACCACTTTGCTGACTCTGACCCTCTCCTGCCCACACCACAGCTGCTACTGTCAGGTTCAAATCTGTATTCAGCCATGAAGCTTATTGGATGGCTCTCTTAATGAAATCTACCTCTGATAAAGCTGTTGTGAGGATAAAATGTAGAGGGAGGGGACCATACATATTGCACTGAAGAAAGGCAGGTTACAAATGTCATAAAAAAGAAATAAACAGTTATATGTAAATCTGATATACAAACAATGATTCTCCTTAAGCATATCACTGAATAAACATGCACAAAACTGCAATGTGAAGAATTTGGAATATTTCTGGAATCAGAAAATTTGAGTCTAGTTTAGATCATGTTCGAAGAGATGTAATTCAGTCAAGGATGAATAACTCCTGTTATAACTCATCCTTCACATTTACACTAAAGTTTTCTAATTTATTCAGATCTACCAAGGCATCTAAGAAAAACAGCTGAGGCTGCTAACAACAAAAATTATGATATCATACTAAACTCTCTGCAAATAAATAATATAGCAATTGCTAGATTAAACCTATACATCATATTATCAAGCTTGTAAGAATCAGCTTTAAGGTTCTTGTGGAAGGGACAGAATGACTCCAAAAAAGCTACATACTTCAACTCATAAACCCTACAGCCCTGATTCAAAGTTCTGGGACATTGTCATCCATAAGCATCCAGTAGCAGTCACAATAACATCACATGTTATGATTTCATTGCTCAAATGATGCAAAGTATGTAATTTAACTCAGTCATGTTATGACATGAATGGTGTACATTACATGTTTTATACTATTTGCACAAGGTTGCCATGACACACTTGCCCCAACCCCCACCCCTGGACAGGAAACTACCAGGTTCTCCAATTTAATTAACAGATCAAGATATCCCACTGGGCCTATCAGTGCCAAATAATGTCATAACTATCATGGAAATCTGGTGCTGCTAAGAGCAGAACTGACATAGTTTTTCATGGCTTTACCATCTCGCTAGTCTTCATGTAGGGCAAGCAAATGCAAGAATCTTCCAACATGTATCTTTCTTCTTTCTCTGAGGCCACCTGGGTAAGCTTTCTTTTGGTCACATCTGGATGTGCTAAAAGGCAACACTTCTTGGATACATGGCCTTCTGCCCTGGTTTTTTAGTAGATGAGAAGTGTTCAAGCTCATATACTAAAGTCACAAGAGTTTTAAAGGAGACACATGTAAACCTGTCCTTAGCCAAAACTGTCTTCCCAGATTTAAAATAACCAGGTGCACCAATGCTAGCATATGTTAGTCAATACATCTAAATGCACATGATGGGTTTGGCTTCTGTGTTATCTTGGAAGGAGGACAGAATTACACCCCATTCATCTGCCTAGAGTGTGATCTTATCTGGAGCAAAGCAGCTGCAGTCACTGAAGGGAAGCTCATTAGAGTTCAACATTACTTGGAGGGCTAGATGGAACGGCATGAACTGAGGGTCAATGTCACAAACACAGGTTAAGAAGTGAGCCTCTTCTGTTTAATCACTGACATTTAAATATGCTTCATCTGAAAGTAAAGCAGTGGCTTTTCACAAAGACAGAAGAACAAAAGGAACTTTCCCTGGCATGGAAGGATGAGTTTATTTCATTTTTTGCTTCCCTGAAATGTGCAGGTTCTCTGCCCATCGTAAGCGGGAAAATGATAATATGAGGTATTTACATGCAAATGCATCAATTTGTTTCTTCAATGGAAACTCAGTGAAGGCTGAAAGAGAAGCTACCATAAGATAGATAATTATATTGTCCTTCCTACCAAAACATTCTGCTTTTCTTTCAGCTGATGAGTAGAAGAATGACAATGAGGCATTCAGATCCCCAAGCTGCATTAACCTTCTCATTGGCCTTGAGAGTTCCTGGATGATTCCTTCTTTTCCTGATTTTTGCTTGGCTGCAGTTTCTTTATTTCTGTGGCTCCTGTGGCTTCACTGTAAGAGGTTACCTGCTCTCAATATATAACTTATACTATAGATAAGAGATGCTATTAACATCATCACTCTTTTTGTTCTAGTACTTGCTTTCATATTTTAGATGCATGATTTGTATTCATGATTCAACCCTGTCATATAATAGAAATTCTCCTCCTCCTCCTCCTCCTCCTCTTACTCTTCTATCATCTTCTATGCCATGATGGATCAGGTGTCAGAGCTGAAGGGATGGCAAATCATACATCCATCTGTTGTGCTATCACCATTCTTATAGTAATATTCAAATATCCCTTGTTTGTCTGTTAAATGACTAGATGGCTGGCTGTTGCTACTTCTGCTTTAAAGGCATCTAACGGGGTAGGCGGGGGAGGGGTAAAAAAAGTGAAAATGGTGGCCACATTGCAAGAAGCATTGCATCAATGGCAGTTCTCATTTCAAGTTATAGTACTTGAATATTATATTGCAGATGAAAAATGTTAGACCTTAAAAATGGCATCTGCTGCATCAAACCAGATGTCAGGGTGGGCAACCTTTTAGTGTCTGGAAGAACACTTTCCCTTGCTTTTCTTGCTGATAGCTATACTCAAGCAGTTAGAAGTGGCATGATGTGATAATGGATGGGTCTGTGATATGAAAGTGGACAGTATAATGATGTAAAATGGAGAATTGTAAGAATAATAACAAATGTAATTACAAAGAAAGAGAGGGAGGGAGAGAGGGAGGGAGAATAATGCCCCCAACTGTATTGCTGTTAGCTAAAAGCAAAACCAAACCAAACAATTGAACTATACAAAACTCTGCAGCTGAACTTCAGTACAAATTGCATCACCAAAAATGGATAGTTTGACGAGGAACATATTCTGAGGTCTGCAGAAGGGCACACAGGGCATCCCTTTTATTAAAGTTTTACACAAATAACAGCTAATACAGAACTAAAAAAGATATACAAACAAAAAAGAAAAAAGAGAAAAGAAAGAGAAAGAAAGACATATCGGCTTCTTGGATTTTTTAGCTTTTTTATTTTTTAATGCTTGGTTTTTATAACTTTTAATTGTATTTATGTTTTTAGTGTGTTGTAAGCTGCCCAAAGTCCCCCATTGTGGGGAGATGGGCGGGGACAAGTTAAATAAATAAAATTATACATATATATATATATATATATATATATATATATATATATATAAAAGGGACTCCTCCCTTCCTCCAAACAAGTATAAACATTTGCAATAACTTGACATTTTCTTTAGTATTACAGAAAAAAAGTCTTCTTCCCATTTGTCATCCCTTAATAATAGCCAAATTATTTTAAAAAAAACATCAATCTTACACAGCTAAAGCATTGAGTACCAGTAATAATAACCTAAATATTTATACTTTAGACAAATAAATGCATTATGCATTTTAACTTATAACTTTCTCTAATAAGTAAAACATAAAAGATTTATTCCCATAGGCAAAAAAATACCAATAATAGTAACATATATATCTTAAACTAAATCAAATAGGTCCCTTTTACATTCTAACCTATAACTTTCTTTAACAAATAGGACATAGAATGTTTATCCCCATATGAAAAAAATCTTTAAATCCTCATTGTACAGTCCTGGTCATAAGAAAAGATTCCAACAGTAACAACCCAAAATCACAACTTATACAATTTAACCCTGATTAGATAAGTCCACTTTGAATTCCTTTTTCTTATTTTTAAAAAGCTTGATCTTCAGTTGCTTCTTCAAATAAAGTCCCACATGATGATCTCTTATCATTTTCTCCCTGTTTTCATACTTCCCTTCTGTGGATCCAAAATAAGATAACTCTCAGAGTCACTCTTCTGATTTATAATCTGAATGTCCCCTTTCATTGTTAAAACATCATTTAGCATAATTTGTAAGTCCAATGCAGTTTCTTTCTCCATGTCGCTCTTATAGTCAAAAATTTTTAAATCCCTGTTCAAATCCACAACATCTTTTCCCATATCTTCCATATCTCTTTTGTAGTCCAGCAGTTTTTTGAAGTCAATTTTAAGATCCCTATTCAAATCATCCTCAGCCTCTATTTTATCCAATAGATTCTTTTCTTCCTCTATAACCTCTGTAGCTCCACTTTGGAAGTATCAAATTTTTAAAAAAATAAGTCCTGAACACATTTTTCCCAAGCTAACTTAAATTCTTCTATAGTAAAATAATATTCCTCTGTTATGTTAGTAAGTATCTTCTCCTTTAATTGCTCTCTGGTTCCCTCTAGTTAACCTTCAAAGCCCAGTCTTATCTTTTGTTTCTTTTCAGAGTCAAAACTTTCCCATAGTGATTTTCTTACAGTTAATTCCAAAATCATCAGCTATATTTTTTATAAAATTTAAAACAGTCTATAAAAACTATTCTTTTAAATCTGTCTGGTCCCTTAACTGTCCACAAGCAACATTCTAAAATCCCTTCTGCTGTTTCAAAAATTATTTTTTTTCTTTTTAATCTTTAAATTTACTTAAATCTTCTTTCTTCAAGGATAGAAGGAAGTTCTCCCGGTGTGCAGCAACTTGCCCTTCAGCAGGTTTTTAATTTCCAGATAAATTGATAATAGATAGTTTCCTTGTGAATTATAAGAGGAAGTGTATGTGAATCTAGTGTCCTATTGAAGGCTCTGAACCACAGCTTGGGCTCGATGTATTCTGAGACTCTCAGAGTACTCAACCCACTGGAGATTGCTAATTTGCAATTTCTTCATAGGGAGCCTCTGTAAAGAGTACTTGTGGATGATCCAGTCATCTCCTTTGACTGGAGATGGTTCTGAACCTTTGCTGGCTCCTCTTATCTGCCATGGCCATCATTTTCACAAAAACTGAGCTGTCTTCAATCTGCTATTACTCCCCCGGAAGTCCACCACAGGGCATTTCTGATGCTTACTGGCCAATAGCAGCATAGAAGCTTGCCCACCAATGCCTTGTAAGAATCTTCTTCCCAATCACATAGCTATTGCTTTTGCATGTGATTCTGATCATGTTGGACACATATTAAATACTGTGGGATACTCTGGTGTAGTGGTTAAGGTGTTGCATTAAGAGTAGGGAGATCCAGGTTTAAGCCCATTCTCAGCTGCAAAGCACATTGGGTGATTTTGGGTCAATCACATTCTCTCAGGCCTAACCTACCTCTTAGGATTATTTCCGAGGGGCACAAATTGGAGGAAAGAGTGCTATACCTGCAACCTTAAGCTTCTAGATAAAAGGTAAGTTATAAATCTAATCAATCCATCAATGAGGGGACAAACACCTCTTTATCCATTCCTATTCCCTAATTCTAATATTGTTCTTCCCTCCTTTAATACTGTAAAGCAGACCTGCACAACAAATGGCCATTTGCACCTGCCAAGCAGCTTTCTGCAGCCTGTCAGTGTTTTTATAAAAGCCAAAAAATTGACTGCTGCAACAGCCGCATTCCTGAAAGATGCGCTGCCGAGTGCCTTCAGTGCCTCCAACACTGCCACCACTCCGCTAGCTGCCAAAGAGCTGATCAGCATGCCAGGTATTCCTTTACAGCCCATGATTATTTTTAATTTATCAGTGTGGTCCTTTTCCCTCTACAAGTTGTGCAGGCCTGCTGTAGAAGATAAATCTTTTTCTATACAATGCTTACAATAAAGGAGGCATTAAACATGATTCTTTTATTGAGGGGATGAAATCTGCCATTTCCAACATAAACAGTGCCTCAGAGTTTGGACTTATTGTTCACTACCAGGACGGTCAGGTGAAAAATTCAGTCAGAATTTCCTCCTATAATTGAATTGCAATAAAATATTGAATAATAGAATATTTACCACTCTTTTAAAGAAAACCAGTGTTTGATGCTGAAGTTTCCTTTTCATTATGCCTATTGAAGTGACTAATCTTACTTTTTTTTTTCCTTTGATGGGATCCCTTGAGCAAACTGTTGTTGCAAACTGGAAAAGGAAACTATATGGCTATTACTTCTTGATCTGCTCCAGCTCATATAGGCTTACCACTGTAGACAGTGGTGCCAAAAGCATGGAGACAAGCTCTTTGTTTACATCACAGTATTTCTAGGAGAGAGGATGAGCTATTCACTGCTCCTTCCAAGTTGGAGTTCAAAATTAATTTATTTGTCCCAATATGTACTGTCTAAAATTAGTATATTTTGTTTAAAAATGCTGATGGATCAACTTTCTTGCCCCACTCTACTCATTCTACTGCTTTATTTGTCTAAGCAAGTAACCCATGTTCTAAAAAGTGTAGCTGGCATGTATTTAAAAAGGGCAGCTAAGGAGAGGGACTTTCCAGAGTGGAAATATGATACTTTGAAGGAATCATTTTCATTTCCGAGACTTCCACTTTATTAAGAACATCTTTGTTCTGCTGCATATTGTCAAAAAGATCAGAACTCTGCTTCTCTGAAATTCACTTTGAATCTTGACCTTGCTTTACAGCTTGACAGTCTGACTTTTCTTATCTCCATGGTGTGCTAGTCAGATTTGACATATTTTATTTAATGCTGGGTCCATGTAGAAATAATACTGACTCAAATGATTGTTTAATCATGAACAACAAGGCTAGGGAAAGTAGCCAACCAATCCAATGAGAGATTTTTTTTCAAAAATAAAAGATATGAAGAAATAAGCTATAATATTTGGCTCTTTTGGCCATAAAAATATTATTATTAAAATAAACTATAAAGTAGGGTTTAGCCAAAAAAAGAGAGAGGTAAAATTTGCTAACATGTTGAAAGGGTCAAAAAGCACCTTTCTTTTTGGTGGTTTTTATTGTAATTACTCAGTTCATGGCTGTGTTCATCTTTAGTGATGTCAATGTGTAACCAGACCTGATTGGTTAGATCACTGCATTAAAACATTGGATCAAGCACTATTTCTTTCATTGTGTAGGTAGTCGTGGTATTAAGGTAGTCGTGGGGTTTAGTTGTACCCTGAACAACTTGGAGAGTAGGTGAAATATAAATTAAATAATAAATTAATGAAAAAAAAATATTTAATTAGCTTTAGGACTCATTAAGAAGGATGAAAAGGTAAAGTGTCGTTCAAGTAGAGCTCAAGATGGATGCATCCAGATAGTTTTCTTGGCAGCATTATGGAAACGGTTTGTGAGTGCCTTTGGTGATGAATAGAAAAACTAGTAAGCATGGGTGAAATATTCTTATTTTTCTAAATAGTAGTTTGGGTCCAAGATTAAAATAGGAAAAAACTTGGTATCATTAAAGTTTAAATAAAAAATGCTATAGAAGAATCTGAGCAATCATTATCAAATCAATATAATCAGTCACTTCCTTGGGCTGGTTTTGAATGGTCCAACATGGATATCCCAAGAGAACCTGCTTGTGATTTCCCACTTTTGTGAGGTGAGATAGTGAGGACACTTATGGGTTGGTGCATCCTTTTGGGTTGGTGCATCTCTGCAGTGGAATAGCCTAGATCCAGAAATTTGCTCAACCCACCCCACTGGAAGCTTTCTATAAGTGATTAAAAAAATACTTTATTTGAAGAACCTTTGAGGGTAAGAATGGATGCCATCAATTTTGATGGATTAATGTATGTGAATTGTGTTAATTTTATTTCCCAATATGTTTAGAGAGGGAAGGGGAATCAAAATCTTGTTTTTTTACTAAAAGCTTGGAAAGGTGTTTCTCCCACTGCTCCACTATATGGAATAACACCCTGCCACACAGGAACAGCGATGGTGTGCAGTATTTTCTAAAGGCACCAAACATATTGAGAGATGATAGATGATGCTTTAATTTGGCAAAAATTGAAACTCAATCATTCCAAAGGTTTTTTTTTTAATTTTATTTTGTTTTTCAGTTCAAGGCTTTGATAGTAATTTGGGAGGAAAGGAAGAGAAATAAACTGTGCTTGTAAAAATGGATAGAGGTTTTTGATTTACATCGAAGCTTGCAGTGATGGAATAATGTCATATATTGTTATGAGAATATGTGAAAATGACATACAGAGTAAAGATGACTTAATGAAAGAAACCTGTGGCTGATTCCAGAAGTATTTTGGGTTTGCAAAATGGAAGGAAGGAAGGAAGGAAGGAAGGAAGGAAGGAAGGAAGGAAGGAAGGAAGGAAGGAAGGAGGGAGGGAGGGAGGGAGGGAGGGAGAGAGAGAGAGAGGGAGGGAGGGAGGGAGGAAGGAAGGAAGGAAGGAAGGAAGGAAGGAAGGAAAGAAAGAAAGAAAGAAAGAAAGAAAGAAAGAAAGAAAGAAAGAAAGAAAGAAAGAAAGAAAGAAAGAAAGAAAGATTTATTTATCAATACATTCATAAGCAGGAGCTAATTTTAATTTCATAATGATTAACGTATGCTAATGTTATGCAAATGCAATGTCCTCCTAGAAAATATGCAATCAGTATTTAGCATCTCAAGGAGTGTATGTCCCTGGCCTCAAAAACTTTTTAAGTATTCAGTGGTAATATTTATTCAATTCATGTTATCTACTTCTATCAGTATGCCTTCTGGTTACAGGAATAAATAACACTAAGGAGAGTCAATTACTATGCCACAAGCACAAATGGGCGAAATCTTGCATTGATAAGTTATAACATCTTTTTGTTTAGAAGTCCTATAGTATCAAAAATGGAGCACAGCAACATCCAATGCTGTGAAATGTATGAAATGAAAATCTGTTTCCTTGCCATGTTTAAAGGTAATAAAAAAGCCATTTTCCCCCAAGATTAGATTGGCCCTGACCCTTTCGGAAGGCCCTTAAGACCAAGCTGTTTTCCTAGGCATGGAGGTCAGGAGGTTAAGTGAACCTGTAAAATGCTGTTAATTATTGTTGATGGTTATCCTCATCTGCCACTCTTTCATTTTATCCTTGTGTATTCTTATTTTTTCATTTTCATTTTGTATTACTATATTGATATTTTTAATTGGCTTTGCCACCCAGAGTCGTTTATGTGAAATGGGCAGCCAATAAATGGAGTAAAATGAAATAAGTAAAATAAATTTCCAGTTTCCATTTCTTCATCACAGTGAACTTCCAGTACAGTGTGCTGCCACTATGTTCTAGGAGACATCAGAAGCCTGATGGAGTAGAAGTATCCAATTTATATATATAAATAGTCATCACTTACCAATTGCAGTTGGGACTGACAACTCTGTTGCTAACCAGCGTGGTTGTTAAGCTCAACATCATGTGACTGAGCCAACTTACGATGTCAGTTCTGTCAGTTCTGAGTGCAATAGTTAAGCGAGTTGCTATGGGTCATTAAGCGTGACATCACGTGACTATGACTTGCAATTTCCTGCCAGTTTTCCCATTGACTTTGCTTGTTGGAAGCTGGCTGTGAAGGTCGCAAATGGTGATCATGTGACCATGGGATGCTGCGACCATCATAAATGTGCACTGGTTACCAAGCACCCGAATAGTGATCACATGACTGCAGGGACACTGCAACAGCTGCAAGTTCAAGGATCAATTGTAAGTGTCTATTTTCAGTGCTGTCATAAGTTCTAACGGTCACTGAACGAGTGGTCAGTGAGGACTACCTGTATGCTGTATGTGTGTGTGTATACACATACATACACACATGCACCCACACGCATACGTAATATACACACAATACTTATAAAATGATCTTAGTTTCTAGGAGATCAACAGATTTCAGATAGTGGTAAATTTATAAACTTTTGGATGGTTAAATGTCTGTATAGGAGGAAATCATAGTATATGCCATCTGCTCTTGTTTTTTTCCATTTCTTTCTCTCTTTCTCTCTTTATACACACACACACACACACACACACACACACACACAGATATCCCTAAACAAATGAAAGAAAGAAGAACACCAAACTGACACAATAGGTTGGGTGATTGCAGTTGATCAAAGCAGAGTCAGGAAGGACCCAGTAGATTTCTGTTTCCCTATACTGCTCTGGAAGAAGAAAGTAAGATGAGAAATCCCAGCAGAAGCCATACCAAGGGAAGAACTCTGCTTCTTTTTTATGCAGCTATCCCAGCCAGCCTCCTTGCCACAAGAGAGATGAAGGCCTTTTGGGCATGACACAGAGCAACCTCCCATACTGGAGGAAATTTTGCTGGCATTGTAAATGTGTTGAGTAACCTGATATGAATGAGTGAGTGGAAATGACCTTTGTGTGCATTAGTGTCATTATAAGCATCTGCTTTGTATTTCAATGTCTGCCTCTAAAACTGACTGCAACGTTTCATTTTTGCATTCCAGACATTTTAGAAATGGTAGCTGTCAGTTTCATTTTTCTATACAGCTCTCTAATGACAGAAGGGCAAGGAGCATATTTGAAAGCAAAGGAAAACTATGCCTAATCTCCTGTGAAGCAGAATGCTATCAAAATAGGAATTACAAAGAACACTGGCCTTCACTTACTCCTTAGAACCACGAGCCTTAAACAATGATAGGTTTGAGGACTTAGAACTTTTGTTCTATCTCTGCCTATTTAAAGCGATGTTTAGTATTACGGCTTTTCTGGTGAGCAGCTTCTTCCTGCTACAAGCTCTCTCCTTTCTTCCTCAGCAGCTTTTTTATTCTTAGGCATTACTATGACTTTCCTTTCTGGTGCTATGTTACAAATTATTCCTATGGCTCTAGGAGATCTGAGTCCAGCTTTTCCAGTCTGTGAACAGTGTCCTAATAAAAAAGTGTACATTAACTACAACGTTTTGCTTAGACCCTGCTTTGACATTTTGGGAATAGCCTAATTCTATTTCTATCAATTTGGAGATGATCTAATTCAATTCCGGTATGAAGGATGGATGGATGGATGGATGGATGGATGGATGGATGGATGGATGGATGATGAATGGATGGATGACAGTTTTTTTGAGGGGGGGGGAAAAAAACAAAATATCCAGTGGAGCTTTTCAACTTTGGAATATTTTCAAGAAAAGCACTTCCTTTCCATCTTTTGTGGGCAATTTGTATCTTCTTTGTCATGTGACTTTAATGCACACAGAGGCGCACATACATTATTAAAGAAATGATTGATACAGCCAGGAAACCCTATTTGTTAAACCTTCAGAAAGTTCATTCTCCTATATTTTTGAAAGCATCATCCAGTCAAGATGATAACACCCACACCCTCTGGTTGTCTGGAGCTTATGCTTAATCTTTATTATAATTCAAGCAGACATCAGCTTTAGATCCTGGAATATAGGATGTTGCCTTATTGTTGGTTCATCTAGCTCAATATTGTTAATACTGGCTAGCAGCAGTATTTTCATGCAGCTTTTCCAGACCTACCTGGTGATGCCTAGGATTGAACTTGGGCCTTCAGCAAAAACGGGACATGTTCTTTGGCTGAACTAAGCCCCTTCATTACCTTTAACAGGAAGGTGGTACTCAGCTCTTCTTTTAAATATATTTTCTTTGTATATCAGCACATACAAATGCAGAATAATGCCATTTATTACTGTTATGTTGCTGAATCCATATATTGGTGCTGAGATTTTCAGACTGTATATTAGGACTTGACTTGTAAACTTGGGAGAAAAAACAAGCTAATCCATTGATCCTTTTTACACAGCACAAATCCAGAAAGTTCAGAAATAATTTTTTTCTAGGTAGATTCCTGTCTAATTAGGACTTTTAACTTAAAAAAAAATACTGGGAATGATTAGACTCCTAAGTTATTCTTTGTTTGCCTAGGTTTCTTCTATATCCTTCAATGACTTTGGTCAAACAAGCATTGCTGAAAAAAGGAAATCTAATGAAGGTGTTCAATGTTGCTTGATACAACTCTAAAGAGTGAAAAGAATCTTTCCTATTTTGTATACAAAACACCATCCAATTCAGGAGATTTCAAAGCCATCAGTTTAATAACTTGTGGAATGCATTAATTTCATTATTAGCTTTAATCATTTAATTATTGTTAGTACCACATTTCACTAATGCAATCGCATGTGTGAAACCAATTTTTCCTTTTCCCAGCCAACCTGTGGTTTCCTCTTTTGCATTTGTAATGGAGCCAAGGGCCTAGCACATTTGATTACACACTGAATTCCAACCCAAGGAAACTCCCTTGAATCTACTGCAGTGTCTTTGCTGAGTGGAGTGATCCTGTTGAATTCTGCACTAGAGATGGAATCGTTCCAGATTTGCCTTTACAAGCAAAATAAAATAACTTAAAAACTAGGCAATTGTTGCAAGGAAAAAATGATTACACTCTACTTAATTACTCACACTGGAGAACCATGTGCTTCCTGTCATGATTAATCAGTCTGCTGGCTGTTTTCATTGTTGAATTCTAATTAAGTGGAGTGACATTCTGCTATGAAATATTAGTATCTGAACCAAAAAAAAAAATGTTCATATTACCTTGGCCCTGGACTGCTAGTCCAGCTGGGTGGAAGACAAAAATGGAGCTGGAGAAGGCTTTATAAGCTACTGGGTTTCCATCTGTCCATTTTTAAAGGATTTATTTATATTGGTGCCTTAGTGTGAATAATGCTATTTTATGTATCTCAAGTCTGCCAGCACCACTTGTAATCCACTATTCCATTTATGTTCACCAGCCATGAATGACAGTCCACTGGAGACCAGATAAACCTGTGTTTGCCATGCCATATAAAATGGGGGAAGGTACATGGAACATCCAATAAGTTATAGCACTTGGCTGCTGACAGCTGTACCCTCCACCGTGATTTAAAGGTTGGAAGGCTCAGTCTCCATGACACTGAACTCAGGAATTGATACAGCTGTTTTTTTCTTTCTTTCTTTTTTGTCGTTGAACTAAAAACCATCCATGGCTGGTTAACATTCAGTGCTGATACATTTTTGTATTAGCTCTGGGAATCATCAGCAATGAGTTGTTTAAAAGAATAGTCATGAAAAGCTGGGTTTTGACTGCAAAGAAATGATTATATGGCTTTTCCATCATGCTTATAGATTTCAGACTGCTTTTATAATCATGCTAGGGGTTGTTTACCCAAGACAATAATTAGACATATGATAATCGTATTTTTGCCTACATCAGCTTCTCCCTCATCTGGACATGCCCATATTGAGGGTTCAGGATATTCAACCAAATCCTCCAATTCTGGCACATTAGAAGTTCCTGTGATCAGAGACAACAAAGCATCCAATCCCATGAAGGCAAACTAGTGGTTTTTCTTTAGCATTAGGCCAAATCTGCAACTTCACAAAGAGTGTACTTTGTGAGCAGGATTTGAAAGTTTTTATTTTTAACCAGAGTAGGACATTTGCTACATACAGCTTGGACTCTTTGCTGGATATTCTGGAGGTTGTTTTGCTGTCATTTCTCATCCGCACTATTTTTGTTTTAAAAGAAGTACAGGAGGAATATTTTTTTAAAAAAAATGTGAAACCCTTGAAGATATCCAGCTGAATCATTGCAGGGAAAATGTCCTCTAAAAGTTTACAATCCCCCCTTTTTCATCAAATTCTGCCCCAACAGAAGCAATTGCAGATGTGTTGATGCTTCTGCATTATTTCTTTTGAAATAAATCTCAAAGTGGCTGAAATCCAATCAGTTTGTCCTTGAACCCCAAATCACAAACTTTAATCACATAATGGCTTCTTTGAATCTCCAATTCTAATCAACTCAGGACTGATTTGCACAGGCCTAATGTATACAATGTATTACATTGAATTCAGAGTTTGTCAGAATTTAGATCCAGGCTCTGATTTCTTGTCAGTCTCTATTCAGTCCTAAAATATGTACAATACCTTTACCTCAGAGTTATTGAGGGTTCAGGATATTCAACCAAATCCTCCAATTCTGGCACATTAGAAGTTCCTGTGATCAGAGACAACAAACTTGTCATAAAACAAGTGACCACAAACATGGGATTATGGTGATTGACCAATTCGTGGCATACAAATGTCAGTTGATGACATCTATCATTGCAGAAATTAAATATCGTATGTTACTTCGGTGGTATTCATTGCATACTTTTTGAAAAATTAAAAGGTATGGTTGTTATAGGCTGTATAGTCGGTCTTTTTTTTCAAATGTTGCAATATGTATGTATTATTCCTAATATATATATATTATGCACTTTTCTCCTGTGAATGTGTATTTGTGTGTGGGGTTTTTTTTTTTTTTTGCAAGCATCTGTATGTTATTTTCACACATTACCCAGTTTTCAGTAAAATTCAATGTCTGAACATCAAATGACAGTTTGTACATTGCTTCAAAGACATCAAATGAATTAAGTTAACATTAATATATGGGCCAAAAAGGCTTCTCATTTTCCTTTCCTTATTTGTCAACAACAGTAATAAACAGTAATAATGTTTGGTCACTTTGATGGAGTTACTTTTTAAAGTATAAATAATCTGTATTGTACACATACACATTTGTAACTCCTCTGACATTTATAGCTCATGGATTTGCTTACATAGAATAGATAAAATCTATCACAGAACATTTATGAACAATATTATGGTAGCTTATGATAGTTCTTCATTAGTGATGAGAATAGCTATTTCCTTTTGGCTTTCCTTTCAAAGCTAAATGTTATCTTCTAAAATCTACCTAGACTAAAACTAGGTAACTTGGGGTCTTTGCATGTACATATATACATATATAGTTACATACATTTGGAAAAAGTTTCTTTGACCTCTAGAAAGATTGTTAAAGAAAGAGAAGATGCTATGTTTCTCCTGTCCTTCTTGGAATATACTGTATCCTCAAAGGATGGGCCATTGTTCTAATGTTTCACTTTCTGCTGCTGTATTAGGTAAATCACAGCAGGACTAGAAAAACATTTTGGGTCACCAGCTGTGAATCATCTTTGTTTGTATTATATTCCACTTTATCTAATCATCTGCTGAAAATCTGCAGCAGCAGATTCTCCCATGGTAGATACTTTCTGTACCTTCATTCTGATGGTACGAATCTTTTATCTAATGGTTTGGCTAGACTTTCTCCTCTTTAGCTTAGGCAATTTCTCCCTGAACTGCCATCGTCAAGACAATCCATTAATTCTTTCCTTCATATATACTGTTACCTTGAAAGTACTACACTGTGTTTGTATCCCTTTGAACTGTTGTCAAGCTAGGCCCCCCTCAGCTTCTTCTCTTGTGATGTCTGATTGGTTTCCTTTTCTGTTTTCTCTTCATTTTCTTAATGCATTCCTCTCATCTTTTAGAGCATTATTAGGCATGGAAAATTTGGTAGGCTGAGCTGTCTCTGGCAGATCAGTTAATAGAAGCTTAATTCTCACTTCTACTACAAGTTCCCTTTGGGATTTCACTGAGGTTATACCATCTCTTTCATTGTCTCTGGGCCAGGTCTATAAAATGGTGGCACCAACATTTTACAGCTAAGAAATCTCTCCAACTGTTGATCATTTGAAATGCCCCAAGCTTCACATCTCTCCATAACCTAGGTATAATGGCTTTGATGTTGTGCTGGGATTAAATGGAATGGAATTTTATTTAATGTTGCAATGGACTGTGTTTTCATTCTTGTCCTGGCAAGGAAAAAAATGTCTTATAAGTAATGACCCAAATGGGGGACATCACTGAATGGATGAAAATATTCATGAAGGGAAAAATGTAATCCTAGTTTTGGGCCAGTCCTCCTGGGTTTGTTGCACAGTGATTATCCCGGGGAAATGGAGCATTTTCCCTAGGTATTTCAGTAACTGGCTGATATGTCCTTTACTATCAGAATGTTCCGGCAGGTTGGTTTCAGTTACATTCACAAATGCTGTCAGGTAGCCAAATCTGAGTATTTGGCATTGCAATGCCACTTTTTCACAATGAGCTCTGGGTTTGGTTGGGATGCCAAAGAAGAGGGGAAAAAAAGAGTCTTAAATCAGCAAGCAAGCAAAAAATAGTGAACATGGACAGCAATAACAACAGTATACTTAGATTTATTTCTGCATGTATGTGGGGGAAGATATTTTATAATCCTCTGAAATCCTAAAAATTTCATTGTTAAAATGTGTTTGCTTGATAGAATTATAACCTGCTTTTCTTCTAGGAGGAAGGAAACAGAATATATTACACTTCTCATATTTTTCCCATGACTCCCATGTGAAATGTTGGGTTCAATGGCTGACTCAAACCATCTTAGTGTGCTTAGTGAGGGTGAACTTGAAACTGGACCTCCTACAGCAACACTTTAACCACTAGACAAAATTCAGTGCTGCACCTCTAGCTATGTTTTTTCATATAATTCTTCAATATTCTGCTAGCCAGTGAATATCATTCCGGGCAACTAGAATTTTTGAAAAATTAGTGCATCTTGCTGAAATCTGTATTAATACATTGTGAAGGTAACTACCTTCTCTAATCTCAGGGATCATAATATTCTGCAGATGTGAGTCCATGACTGGAATACCCTCCTTTTCACATAAATGCATATGGAAGACAAGCTTGACAATTAAGTTGGCATCATACAGCAATAAGGGACCAATGGTCTGGGACATATTTCCAGATGGTATAATGCAGTCTTCTCCAAGCTGGGTGCTCTCCAAATTTATATATATTATTGAAAATCCAGGGATTCTCAAAGCACACATATCTGGAGGGTGCCCAAGTTCATGGAGCATGATATAAGGTTATAAGTCTGAGCAAGGGTAAGGAATGATGGCCAATCTGTATCAGCAGCTGAGTAAGTACAATGGAACAGCTTGTAATGCACTGGAGGCAATAGTTAACAAATATCTGTTTACTTCTGTTTGCTTAGCCAATATGTACTAGTGATGAGAATAGGCTTCAGATTTGATCAATGTCTTCTCACAGCAAACAGCAGATGGTAAATAAATGATCGTAATGATGATTTCCAGTTTATAAAACACGCTGAGTTGTTATTTGTATTTATAAAATATAAATATTAGGGTTGTGCAAATCAGATCTGATTTCATCTGAATATTTGTATGCATTTGGAAAATTGATAAGATCTGAACTGATTAGGAAACTCAGTTCAAAAATATTTGGACAGAATCATTGAATTGGACCCAGTTCAGTTTGATTCAGATTAAAATGCATGAACACATGTATAAACTGTATCTAAACTGGCACAAACTGGTTTGAACCAATTCAGTTCTATTTGATTCACACAACCAGATTAATTGATCTATCTGCTTGTTTCATTAAATCTTCCTTGATATATTTGATTTGCAGTTTGTTCCTAATTCATTCCTTATATACAACCAAACAATCTCAAAGTTGGCTGGTGTGGGTCTTCCGGGCTGTGTGGCCGTGTTCTGGAAGTTTTGTTTCCTAATGTTTCGCCAGCACCTGTGACTGGCATCTTCAGAGTGCAGGAGCACAGACAGGAGCAGTTCTCTCTGTGCCCAGGGTGATGTGACCCTTTTGTGGGTATTTATAGAGATCTGAGGGATAACCCAACACTCCCCACCCCCATCCCCCCCTTCCCCCTGCCTCAGATCTCTATAAATACCCACAAAAGGATCACATCACCCGGGACACAGAGAGAACTGCTCCTGTCTGTGCTCCTGCACTCTGAAGATGCCAGTCACAGGTGCTGGCGAAACATTAGGAAACAAAACTTCCAGAACACGGCCACACAGCCCGGAAGACCCACACCAGCCATCGTATGCCGGCCGTGAAAGCCTTCGACAATACATTGAACGCCTCTATGGGGAGGAAACGTTCCGACAGACACGGAGACTAGGAACACTCCAGAACAAAAAAGCACACCTACTATGCTCCTTAACCTTCCTACTATGATGCAGAGACACTGGGACCATCCCAGCTTTTCTCAGAACGAAAAGGACTCTCAAATCTCCACAAGCTAACCGCATTTACGACCGACTTGAACAAGCCCTCCTACGTGACAGAATACACACAACCCACAGAAAACTTGCCATCACAGACAAAGAACTATTTGACACACACATCAGCATCAGTCAGAAAATGAGAAGCCAGGACTGGGACAAGACTGACACCCTAACCTACAGGAAAATGGAAAAGGATATCATTGACCACACAACCAGGCAAAAGCAAAAGTTGAACAAATGCCAAAACAGTCAACCAAAACCAGCGCTGGATCCCGCCCACATTGTCATCAATTTGATGGAACACCAACTCACGCCAGAAGAAACCGCCATCCTAGCCAAGGGAGGAAACTTCGCAATCACACCCCCCAGAATTCCTGTGGAAGATATCATCACCAATGTGGAATCAGCCATCCGCCACCATCCTGAAGAGGAAGCAGAGGAAATAAGGGGTGAAATAGCAAGGATCCTACGGAGAGCAAAGCCCCCCACCAGCAACATAATGAAGAAAGAGAGAAATGCCATAGAAACCCTCAATTCGGACCCCGACATCATCATCCTGCCGGCTGACAAGGGCAACGCCACAGTAATTATGAAAACAGGTGTATACAAAGACAAAGTTAGAGAACTACTAGACCCCACCACATACAGAAAACTAAAACGGGATCCGACCAGCAAAATCATGAAACAAACCAACACCCTGACGAGGAGCTCCTCCCTTCACCCCAACGTACTTCAACGCATATGCAAGATAGAAGCCCTTACACCCAGACTATACGGACTCCCCAAAATCCACAAAGACTCGATCCCACTCAGACCCATCGTAAGCGCCATTGGCTCCCCGACATATGAATTATCCAAACATCTGGCCACCCTTCTACAGACCCACGTTGGACAGACTCCAGCCCACATCAGAGACTTAGGACATTTCATCAACAAAATCAGCACCCTGAAACTCAACCCCACGGACAAACAGGTCAGCTTTGACGTGGTCTCCCTGTTCACCAAGGTACCAGTGAGGGACACCCTGGCACTCATCAAACAGATCTTCCCAGAAGACATCACAGCCTTATTTTAGCACTGCCTAACAACCAGTTACTTCCTATGGGATAATGAGTACTACGAACAGATGGATGGTGTCACCATGGGAAGCCCCCTGAGCCCAGTCATAGCAAATTTCTACATGGAACATTTTGAAAAACGGGCTTTAGAAACTGCACCCGTTACCCCAACAGTCTCGTTCCGATTTGTGGATGACACCTTCGCAATTTGGAGTCAGGATGAAGAAGACCTAGAGAAGTTCCTGAACCACCTAAACAGCGTCCACCCCAATATACAATTCACCATGGAAAAAGAAGTGGACGGCCAACTTCCATTTCTAGACACGTTGGTTATACGCAAACCAGACCTCAAATTAGGACACAAAGTCTACAGAAAACCCACCCACACAGACCGGTACCTACACAAAAACTCCAACCACCACCCACGTCAGAAAAGAGGCATTATCAAAACCCTCATGGATCGTGCCAATCGGATGTGCGAAACCCAATTCCTAAACTCTGAACTTAACCACCTTAATTGGGTCCTACAAGCGAATGGCTACTTCAAGAATGAAATAAAAAGAGCCATCAAACCAAGAAAACAACATGCAACTGAAGAAGAAAAACAGCCACCCACCAACAAAGTATTTCTGCCCTACATCAAAGGGGTCACAGACCGCATGGGAAAACTGATGGAAAAACACAATTTCCAAACAATCTTCAGACCCACCAGAAAAGTACAAGAAGTGCTAAAATCAGCAAAAGACAAAAGGGATCCCCTCACCGCCGCAGGAGTATACCGCATACCATGCAGTTCCGGGCAAGTATACATCGGGACCACAAAACACAGCATCCATACCAGGATAAAAGAACATGAAAGACACTGCAGACACTACAGCAACCAGAAAAATCTGCAGCAGCTGAACATGCTCTCAAGCACACTGGACACAAAATCCTATTTGAAAACACAGAGATACTGGACAACACCAACAGCCACTATACCAGGCTATACCGGGAAGCCATTGAGATTCACAAACACCAGCAGAGTTTCAATAAAAAAGAGGAGAGTCTAAAAATCAATAAAACCTGGCTACCAATCCTGAAAAATACACCCTGCAAAAGGTCAACGAACTCAGCTCAACCACCAGGACATGTGAACAGTTCACACAATGAACTTGCTAATCACCCCCAGCAGCCCCTCGTTAACAATTCAATAGAAGAAAAAACCCTGCCTAATCCCCAGGAAGATACATACAGATTCTGACACCAAAACAAGCAGCCACTCAGTAACCCAACACCCCCCATCTCCCCCTCCCCCCCCTCAGATCTCTATAAATACCCACAAAAGGGTCACATCACCCAGGGCACAGAGAGAACTACTCCTGTCTGTGCTCCTGCACTTTGAAGAAGCCAGTCACAGGTGCTGGCGAAACGTTAGGAAACAAAACTTCCAGAACACGGCCACACAGCCCGGAAGACCCACACCAGCCATCGTATGCCGGCCGTGAAAGCCTTCAACAATCTCAAAGTTCTTTTTTTATACAGGCAGTCCTTGTTTAATGACCATAATTGGGTCTGGCAACTTTGTCACTAAGTGACACAGTTAAGTGAGATATCACGTGACCACGACTTGTGATTTTACTGCCAGCTTCTCCATTGACTCTGCTTGTTGAAAGCCAGCTGTGAAGCATGCAAATGGCAATCACGTGACCTTAGGGCACTGCAACAATCATAAATACCCACCCGTTGCAAAGTGCCCAAATCTTGATGCCATAACTATGGAGATGCAATGGTTGTAAGTGTGAGGACTGGTCAAAAATTTACTTTTTAAAGCTGTCATAACTTTGAATGGTCACTAAACAGGGCAGAAGATAAGCAAGGACTACCAGTACTGGTCACTCGCATTGTGGTCATCCATCTATACTTTAAATAACCTGTTTCCATTGGATTCAAATTATTTTAATGTTTCCCCTGACATAACCACTCTCACTTTCATATAACAAAGTGGGCAGAAGCATGCTTTGTACACAACCATTTTACTTCCATCAACAGACATGTCTTTCTTACATACTAGTCACCCTTATTAACATTTCTCCATCCATTTCCCCACCTTTAGTAAATATTCTTAATACTGGAGTTGGTGTATCTATGTGGTCGCTAAATGTCAACACCAACTTGATGGAACATCATTAGTCAGTAAACATTTTACCAAGGTATACATGTTAATCTACTTTTCTAATTTTTCATAATTTATGTTTAACTTGCAATCATTCATTCCAGTTTCCCTATCAATCAAGTACCTTGGTCTTTTCAGATCCATACTTTTCAGATTTCATACAATCAATCTAACATTCACTGCAAATCATTCAGGTTTTCAGCTAATGCTCCTCTAACATCACACAAGCACTCCTTGTACTTTTGCTACTATATAGATACATTAAACAACCGAAGGAAGGACACACACGTTATTTTATTCCCTGTGTAATGCTGAACAATTCACTAAGCATTCTCTTTATTATCATGCATGCTTTGCTTCCATCATATACTGCTCTTATTACATCAGCAAACTTTTATATTTATGTAAAATGTTCCATAATTCTACTTATTCTATCATACATTTTCACTATATCAACAAACACAGGGTAAACTAACTTTCTTACATTTAGATATTTGCTGAAGAGCAAAAATCTGATCTACACACTTCCTGCCTGGCATAAAATCTCATTAGTATTTGCTCATTTTTACCTCTTATACTCTTTCAACTGCTTCATTGACTATGCAAAAGCCTTTGATTGTGTCGATCACAATCACAACCCTGATTGCTCATTGGAAGGATTGATAATGAAGCTCAAGCTCAGATACTTTGGTCACCTAATGCGAAGAGAGATCTCTTTGGAGAAGACCCTGATGCTGGGAAAGATTGAAGGCAAAAGGAGAAGAGGACGGCAGAGGATGAGATGGTTAGATAGCATCACTGAAGCAATGAGCATGAAACTGAGCAAACTCGGGGAGGCAGTGAAGGACAGGAAGGCCTGGCGCAATATGGTTCATGGGGTCACGAAGAGTCGGACACAACTTAACGACTAAACAACAACTCTTTCAACCAGAATTCTGCAAAAAACCTTCCCAGACTTAAAACTACATCTATATGTTAATCTTTTTCCAGTTCCACCATAGATGTCTGCAGATCTACATTTTTTTCAATATTCTTACAGCATTTATGACTTCCTTTTCATTATCTTTTTCTAGGATAATTAAATTCATAGCATTCATTTTAATGTTATTCTTTGACTTATCACTATCATTCCCAAACAAATATCTAAAATACTCATTTCATCATTCCCTTACTTTACTTTCATCTCAGATAATTTCATTCTTTTTATTTTTAATTCTGTTCATGTTGCTGGAGGCTGTATGTTTAGACCTCTTCACCCATTTTCAAAACAATTTATTTCCATAAAAAAAGCTCTGCCTCTTTTAATCACAACTGTTCCTTGCTCACGTGGATACTGATTTTCTGTAACTATCACTTTCTTTCTATACATCTTATATAATATCTTTCCTTCATTTTTGCAGCAATCCTTCTCTTACGCACATTTTTCTTATTCATAGCCTTTTTTACTTAACTCCACTGAACATCCTTTTTTGTATTTTGCTTTGGCATAAATTTGCATTCTATTACAAGCAGCTTCTACATTTTCTTTCTTTACACCCACTTTTCATTCATTCATTCTGTTGGGAAATTAGTTGTCTTTTAACATTTTGATGCAGGATTCATGCTTTCTTTTTCTGCAGTGATTCTATTCCACTCTACGTTTTTCTGTTTGTTTATTTTTCTTTCTTATCCACTTTTCCCCTAAGATCCATCTTTGACATTACCATATAATGGTCTGTTTCACATTCAGAATCTATCATCAGTTTTGTATTCTTCACTGATCCTCTTGATTTTTTTTTTTATCATTAGCAATCAAACCCATCATGCTTTTAGATTCATTCCTTTGCCTTGTATAATTATGAAGGGACTTCTGCTTCAACCACATATTCATGAGCATCCACAGGGGGAGTAAAACTCTCCAAGGTGGAGGATATGGCATCACAATCAAGACTCTGCCCCTAATGTTTCTACATACAACATGGCCATATGGAATGTTACACACAGGGTGGGCACTGCTACACATATTCAAAATCAACAGACCACTTTTTTTCACTAAGCAATTGGCATTCTGTTTATTCTTGGGTCACCAAATGGCCTAATCTTTTTTATATACTATCTTGTCTCATTCCTACTCATCCACTCATACCACTTAACTGAATAATGTTTCCCTTGCATTGCATTTATTCAGAATGTGGCACAATTTTCCCCCAAACTCATCCCTGATTCTTCCAGTATCACCATTCACTGGAGCATAACATGCAGTTATCACCAGCACATAAATTCCTATTTTCATTTACATAACATTCCAGAGTCATACTTTATGACATATTTTTGTTATTCATCATTAAATTTAACCTTGTCTTCCCTGCATGTATCCATCAACTCCACTCCATACAATCAGACTACCTTCATTCAGATTTATTACATCCTCATATTTTCTTATAGTTTCACAAACTTACCTGTTTTAATTTCATTCATGTTATCTGTTAATTCATGCTCTGTACCATTTACTCCTCTTTCATTACAAGTAACAATATTTCATATGTCAGATTCAGCCTAGTACAGCTAGAGCCACTGTTCAGTTTCACCACCGCTAGTCAGTTTCATCGCCTCAGGCACAGGCGGTCAGGGAAGGGAAACAAGGCAAACCGCAAGCTAATTGCTGGCAGGTGGCGGCAATTAACTCATGGCCGAAAGTAAATTGGAACTGGCAACATTGTAGCGCAGGCGGCTCCCCAGACGCCCTGGGCAACACCAATTACAATACTTCAGGAACACAGCAATCCGGAGGCAATCAGTGACCAGTTGAAACCCGACTTAAGAAACCCCATTTTCATCTGCATGAGAAAAGCCCCGCAAGTACACCGACAATGCGGACAAAAGACGACGATCATGAGGACAATGAAACCTGACTGAATCTGCCATCAAGGAGACGGGAGGGAGATCACGACAAGCAGAGGGGTGACCCAGGACAAGGGCAGGGAAAGAACCCAGGGGTACTAGGGGTCAAGGGGGAACCCTATAAAACACTGTAAGAAACCACGCCAAGCCAATCCTGACTTTGTCTGTAACCGCCACGCATTACGCCTGAGTAAACTAGCTTTCATTCGAGTCTGTGTCTCACGAGGGTTATTTCCAGCACCGAATGCAGAAAACCTTACATCGTATGCTTTGGTCATCACCAGATGGACTCATATCCTCCACTGCCCATCATGATTTTGGTTAACCAATGTTTTCCAAAAATGCTTTTCATGAGAGAGAACATGTAGAGCAGGCTACCAACCTTTTCTGTGCCTGTGTCACATGCAATATTCCCTGCTACTGGTAAATACTGTACCAGTCAGTTTTGTCATATTTTGACCAGTATGTCCCAAGCATAATCAAAGTCTTGTTTTATCCCAATCATGCTCATGCTATTCTATGCAAGCTAGGATTTCTAATCTACCAGCTGCCTTATCAGCCAACATGCTTCTGCCCACATCCCACCAATAGGGCATACGTGAGTATATTGACACACACGGATTAGATTTAATGCAATTTAGTCTGAAGTAACTGCTTGAGTCAGTGCTATAGTTCAGTAAAAAGTACATAAAGGATGACATAAAAAATTCACATAAGCCATGATCGGATGTGGAATAACTTTGCCCAACTCAGATGTAAGCCCTCTAGTCACTGATTTGCCTTTTCTTGAGTCAGAGAATCCAGACATCTCAGAAAGGCAGCTCTGGAGTTACTTACTAGTCCTTGTGCCAGTCTGTCCTTTCCCATGTCTGATAGGGACCCATCAGAAAGGCAGATGGAGAAGATGGCAGGTGAGAGGCAAGCAGAGTAGGGAAAAGGTTCCTATTTCTCACCCATTGCTGTTGCTTCTGCTTCTACTAATTGAAAACGAGTCTTGACATAAAGGATGGGAACTGTGAGGGAATGTATCTACGAGGAGGAGAGTGATGTGGGAGATCAAGGCTGTCAGGAAGGAGGGGGTGCATTGCAGGAGAGGGGAGGAGGCAAGAGGCAACACAGTCCACAGGAGGAGTGTGAGAAGAGAAAGAGATTCAGCCACTCCCTAGAATCTTACAGGGTGTATACTAAATCTGTAGAATAGATTTAGTTTGGCAAGATTCTGTCTATAAGGTGTAAGCAAATAAAGGAACTGTACTCGACTGGACTGTTTCATTGTTGTTCTTGGGCTGGGCCTGACAGGAACTGATGAAAGGACAAACGGATTGGAAAGTATGCTCGGTTTATTTATCTTTTCTGAGCACTCTACCCTCCAAGAAGAGTTTTGTAAGGTTCCCCTACCTGTCCTTTATATTCAGAAGGTCTTTGGCCAGTCCCTAGCAGAGCTTGAGTTGAGCTAGGATAACCAATAGGTAGACAACCTGGAGCATTTCAAATATTGCTGATCTACAATTCCCAGTATCCTTAGCAAGCCTACCTAATGGCTAGGAAGGTTGGAAGCAAGATCTGGAATGCCATAGGCTGGCAACTCCTGGACTAAACTATCTTGGATTCTAGAGAAAATTTAGTGCAGGCAACCTTGAGCTATCTAGTCCAATGGTTTCATATAGTATAAGTCACCTTTCTATTATAGTTCTTATTTTCTCCTTTATTTTCTTAAATGATCTTTTGGGTAGGGTGTATGGGTCTTGTGGCATCTTGTTTATGAAAAGAAAATCTGATCACACAGACTAGGTGTTTAATCAACAACAGATGAGACAAAGAATGAAGCCTCTCTGGAGGCTTCATAAAGAATCAAGAGAATGAAGTTGTCTGTCTTTTGTTAGCACCACCTATCCTATATGCCTTTGTAGCAATAGTCTCACCTGCTAGAAGTAAGATATTAGATCTACCTGCTTCTTCCTGCACATCTGAGAGAATGTATAATAAGAATTCTGTTGCAGACTGTTACCTTGTTTCCTGTTATCCACACAGATGGTTGAAGGCAGACATAGCAGAAGAATTGAAAGTTATAAGGGAGCAAATTCTTGCTGCATTCAAAGGAAAATGTATCCACTACGCAGAGCAGTGCAAATGTCTGGAATGAATAACAGAAAGCTGGCTACCAGGTGGCTGCTTCTTACTACTACAATGCCCTGAAAGTGGCTCAAATGGTGATCAGTTTGTATCAAAGTGAAGTGCAACTTTTTCCAGCAATGTAAATAATAATTTATGGGAATCAACTGATTTTCAAATACTTGAAGAAAACCAACTCTGAGTAGATGCTTCCCCCCAACGTGACATACCATCTTGTTTTCTCCCTACGTGTGTGTGTGTGTGTGTGGATCTATTTTTCTTCCTCGGGAGGGGAGGAGACCTACAAATTGAACAGTTATCACAGATGCCAATCACTTGGGAAGCTCTTCAGATAATACCAGCTCTGCAATGAGTAATAGCAATCAATAATAAGCTATTCTTATTCCAAATAAAAGAGACCATTTAGATCATGCACACAAGTTCCCATCTCAGTCTCTGTTTCCACCGAAGCTGAAAAGGAATAAGTATTGAAAGGAAATCTCACTAGATCCTACATGTACTGTCAGACAAGTTGAGATGAAGAGCAATACCCCTGGTAGCCCATATTATATTACTCTGCTTTTGGCAGCAATTACTGTATTTGCAACTCTCTCTCTCTCTCTCTTTCTCTCTTAATTAATTTTATTAAAAGTTTTAAAAAGGAAGATAAACAGCTAATACAAACTAATATAAAATAAGGAAGAAAAAAGAAAAAAAGAAATCAAAGAGAAAGTTAAAAGTGCAAGAAAGGAAAAAAAGTAAAAGAAAAATAGAAAAGAAAGAAAAAAGATACAAATAAGTGGCTTCCAATCTTCTTTACAGCAGTTATAAGTGCAATTATAAATTTACCTCTTTCTCTAAAGTTACAATGTGTTTCTCTTCTTTCTATAATCTATCCTGTCTATTCAGCAAAACCATGAATCATAAGTTCATTTTTTTTCTGTTTTCTGCAAAAAGTCCATAAGGGGTTTCCAGTCAGCAATAAACATAGATATTGTCTTTTTTCTAATCAAAGAAGTACATTTGTCCATCTCAGTGAGTTCCATCATCTTCACCAACCATTCCTCTATTGTGGGTAATGCCGAATCTTTCCATCTTTGTAAATACAATAATCACACTGCAGTTATCATATACAAAAAAAAGTTTCATGACTTTTTTCCAACTGTTTGTCCATCAGTCCCAAAAGAAAGGCCTCTCAATAAAGTCTTTAAGATCCTCTGAATCAGTGTATGTATCTGAATCCAAAATGTTCTAGCTTTTTTACACATCCACCAAGCATGACAAAATGTCCCTTCTTCTTGTTCACATTCATGATGTAGAATATATCTGTGTCTCTGATATTTTAATAGTGATGTGTATTTATTTTTTCTAATTACTTACCATGTGCACAGTGGATATTTTATTATGTATTATATATTTAATGTTGTTTGATTGTGTTGTGTACTGCTGAGATTTTTTTGATTGCACAATTATAGAAATGTGACAAATATCTGCATGCATATAAAATTGTGCCTGAATGGTGAAAAAAGCAATTTATTATATTCAATGGGCTGTGCTGACTGTTTGCCTGAAAATAAAGAATCAAATACACACGTTTGCTTTTGGCACCCTGATCCTTCTCTTTCATAGTATGATCCCAACTTATCAAGGAGAAGAACTTGCATACCATACTATCTCAGTTCCTTAGCAGAGTTGCCTATGTAATAATGCATGAAGTTATTAATTGTCTTTCTTTAGCATGGAGGACAAGTGAGAAAACACAATGTCCCATTACTGGATAACTATATCTTTGCTTGGTAATTTTATCGCTCACCATACAATGCAGAGAAGTAAGTTCAGTGTCAGGGCATCTGTGTCATGTGCAAAAAAGTCCCTTGTTTGGTCCTTGGCATTTCTAGATAGGACTGATTAAGGCTTGAGTTCCAAACTGCAGAGAGCTGTAGCCAAGCAGTGTAACTAAAACTGAGCTAAATGGGCTTTAAGAACTTTTTATGTTCTTCAAACCAGAAGGACTGGCCTGTTTGCTTTGCTAATTGCTCAATCCTTTCCATTTCAGTTGCATGATCTTTCTCACTCCCAAATGACCAAAAAGGAGAGTACTTTCCCAGGGTGGAAGCCAATTCACCAGGTCCCTATTTCAGTTGAGATCGAAATTCTTTGGGATGTCAGAGTTGCTTCGGCCATAAGGAAAAGGAAGTGTGATATCCTAGGCACACCATATCCAGTTTGCAAAAACTCTGAGGACGTCTAGATGGCAGCAAAGAGGTACACAAAGCTCTTACTTTTTGTTGCTATCTTCCATATTTTTGCAGTCCAGATATGGTACGTCTAGATATTACTCCCTCTGTGCGGAGAAAATGGCCTTATCAAGAACAAGAGAATGTAATGGTAGGAATGGCCTTTGAGATTACACTCTGTGAATTTTTGTTAAAAAAATAGGGAGAGGAATGAAGTATCAATGTTTAAATCATACACAACCAAAGAAACCAAAAATATAGTATATCCTCGCTTGCAAAGCAGATGTAATGTGGGCTGATAGCAGAGAACAGATGAACGTTGACAGCTCTGGGAATTGCTATAGTATCTGTCTGTCAGGTTTGTAGCACAGCTGACCAGATGTGATAGTTTTCACTGTAGCAGTAATAGCATTTACTCTGGACAGTTTCCAGAGCCAAGCACAGAATGATGGGCAGTTGTTCCTTGCCTCTGTCCATATTTTCTGTTGATGCTAGGAAAGTCACTTGTAGCCCTGTGACTTACATTGCCTTTTATATAGTTGTGCTTTTTCTTGAAATTGAACCCACATGATGTGAACCATCCTGTGAAAAGTAACATAAAAATTGTTTAGTTGATCAATCAGTCAGCTGAAGCATAGATGTAAAAGACAACATTGGGGCACCTGGATGTTGATTGTGCCAAAATCAAATAGAGGACAAAGATAAGAATATGGCTCTCTTGCCCATCTCCCTGTGATATGCTCTATCACTCTCCAAATTCATTTATTTCCAGTCCCTCCACCACGGAGCACAGAAATCTGCTGAATGAATATGCTATTCATTCCTGCTGTGATCATAATAGTTTCAGTCAGTGTACAAAAAAAGCTGTTTGCAGAGCTTGACTACTCAGAATGAGACCTATGGGCTAGGCTGACATATCACACTAACCTAGGCTAAAGGAGGTAAGATGGCTTGACATATTATGAGAAGCCAGCCATTCCCTTAGCATATTGTATGAACAAGGCCATCATATTTCAGAGGTTTGCAACCATTATAAGGCCCCACCAGACTTTGTGTCACACAAGAAAGTCCAGATACTAAAAATGGCTGGACCAGAGCCCAGTTGGGAAGGGGTTTTGTCGGTTTTAATAACCTAAGTCACTTATTTTCTTCTTTAAAAACTCTCAGAATCTTAGGCAGCAGCATCGTTGATGTTGTCCAAGCTAGTTGGTTGAATCATATGAAGTGAATCAGCATACACAGCAGAATGAAGCAAAGGGGATTATGCTTGTTCCAAAGGCATGGGGCCAAGAATGTCCCCCCTGAGGAAACAGCTGCCTCCAGCTGGCCTCGGGGTTTCTTAGGATCAATTAATTTCATGCAGTTTTCCAGTTAAGTAAGCACCAGCTCTTGTTCTAAAAGGGAATCCTCCAGGGGATATGATCCAGCGTACTGAACTGTATTCTTACATAATGTGATCTTTCAAGCAGGATGCTATATGCAATCCATCATGTTCTCCAACTTATAAAGAGATAATGGCTCCTATCACACATCTAGTGAATTGAGAAGAACTGATAAGATTTGAGATGAACCTAAAACCCAAGCATAATTACTTTTTGCTTGGAAAAGATGTTTTGGAGAATTGAAAGAAAATGTCCATCTTTCCTGTAAATCAGAAATTACATTTTCAGTGACAGTGGATGAGAGACAGGGAGATAGCTGTAAGCTGTAAGAAGATATTTCCTTTGGGGCACAAGTTAACCAACTGGTATTAATAACTGCAAAGCCTTGAGTGATTTCAAAATGAGTTAGCTTGAGCACTGCCTCTTAACACATGACTTACAATACGAGCTGACACTTTACTCCACCTGGAGCTGCGATGTTTAAACAAATACACAACTGTGTAAATGACCTTCAGTAATAATGCATCTGAGGACAAACTTCCAAGCTGGAAAAACAAATGCTAACTAACTTATTCCTATTCAGACCTCTGTTTTTGGCCTCTGTTTTCGCAACAAACCTGTCAAATATTCAATGTTTTAATGAGCTTGGAAGTCCTTCAGAATCTCATTGGGAACAAATGGTGGAAAAAGGGAAGTGAGTAAGCAGTATTTATTGAACCCTGTGGGAAACTCCATGGAGAGAAAAGGTATTGTTCCTTCTCTCTCATGAAACAAACTCTTAAAAGGGGGTGGGGAGGGGAGAAGCAGCGATACCTGAATAGGAACATGAATCAGAACAAGGACCAGGAAGACAAAATCATGCCCTTGTTTGGTTGATTTATATTACTGCTGTCAGGTTTATAAACATTTGTTAAAACATAATACAATATTTTAAAAAGAAAGAAAAGTAGGAAATTCATGGGCCACCTTACTTTCCTGCTGAAGATTAAAAGAAATAAATAGAATAAATAAAAATAAAACCAGGGCAGCTTTCACCACGTATGGATCATCTTGACATGTGTCCAGTTGATGTACTGGAAACTACTGCTTTTCCACATAAATTCCGCAGCTTGGGGATGAAGCGAAAGATACGTTAAATATCTTGTGCAACTCTAAGCGTGGCAGAGCCTTGCCCTTTCAGGTGAGAGAGAAGGTAAGAGGCAGGGTTCAGTCCTGATTAGACCATGCTGGAGGACAATTCCTTTGCTTTGTGATTCCCTGATTTTGTGCTTGGAGCAGCAGGCTCAGCTTGATTCTACTGGGACAACCCTTAGAGAAAGATGACCTGTTCTGGGGACAGAGTGACTTAAAAACCCAACAACTTGGTTTGCGTAAGGAAAAGGTGTCCTTCAGTCATAGCTCAGTCAAAAAGCCCATGAACTGCATGCAGCCGTCTCCAGCTCTGAAGATCAGGTTGCAGGTGAACTGCAAATAGGGATGGATAGACTATTTTCTCAGTTTCCCAAACTGAAGTTTGTTTCATCCCCTCTCAGTGTTAGTTTGCAGGTGCCTCTTTGAAATTCATAGGCATGTTGGTTTGCATTTCTTCTTTTATGTGCATTTTTGATATGTTCTTTTCGACACATTTTGGGGGAAACAATTTTACCCCAGGCAATGCATTTTGGGGTGCACTTTCCCTAGTATTTCCATTTTGTGTGCCTTCTTTGAATTAACTTTTGTTGTAATATTGGTGTAGAACTGCATTCTGTTTCTGGTACACCAGTGGTGCACAACGCACAATCCTCAGGCAGCAGGTGTTTCCTGAAAGCCTTGGGGGCAGCCTGCAGTGCCCTCCAGAAGCTGTTACCAGATCGTAACTTTAAATGTCACAGAAGGAAGGTGAAAATTATTGAATACATGACTGGAGATTACTCATATTCATGACATTTCATTTTGATTTAATTTTAAAGACTGCAGTCAAACTGCTGTCACAGTCTAAAGATACACAGAGTGCATAAGCAAGGGGTGTAGAAGCAGCAAAACTACAGAGATGGCTTTGTGTTTGGGAATTTTACGCTCTCATTCTCCCGTTTTCATCTTGCTAATGCAGATTTTCTGAATGTTTATATAGCACAAGCTCTTCTAGAATTCTGAAAGGATAGTGACAAATCCAGATATGTTGGCCAGTGTATCTTCATAGCCTGGCCGAAAAACTCAAGATGGATGCCACAGTGGTGCAGTTGAAGCTCGGCTGCATATAAAAAATGGACAGAGTTTTAACCACACTACTGTAGCACCATCTTTGATCATCATCTTTACACCATCCCTATATGTTGGTGTACACTGTAGAACTGGGAATTCAGTTCAAATACTAGAGTAGTAGAGTTCTGTGTGGCTGAAGTACCAGATTTAATCCCTAGAACAGCCTTACCAGACCTGATGCCCTTCCATAAGTATGTATGGAAGAAGGTTGTTCTTTTATGCTGTAAGGTGATGTACCCCTTTGGTTACTTTATGGCGCAACGTCCTGGGCAACATTTGATTAATTCAACAGAACCTTGTATAAACCCAAACAAAGTGTTGCAGAAGAGCCACACATAAGATAGGCTTTGTGAATCCACATCAGATCATCTGAGCAGATTACATTCAGTTTACAGACTGGGACAGGAGCAGTCAGCAGTTAACCCTCACCGCATGGATGAGAGAGAGAGAGAGAGAGAGAGAGAGAGAGAGAGAATGAGAGAGTTGGAAGATATCGAAGTCTAGGCTACTTCAAAAGATTCAGGCAGAGGAGGTGCAGAACTAAACAGCTCTGGAGACCACCTCTCCATGCATCATTTCTGAATATTTCATATAATGGTGATAGCAGAAGCCTGTTCTTGACTAATCACACCTGTTTACTTTTATCCCTAAGCCTGGAAGGAAGAAAGCAGCAAAAACCCAGGGTACTGAAATCTGTGTACTGAATTAGATATGAAAAGAGTGATGTGGAGCTGAAACAATTGCAGCTTTGTTCCCAAACCTTCTTTTTAAAACTCATTTGCTAGTTTTGCTGACCCTGGGCTAGAATCTCAACTGTGGTAATATTACTTACTCATAAATTGCCTCTGCCTGACTGAGAGATGCAACTTGGGGGTAGCTGGAGAGCCCCACTAATTGGGAAAATCAGCTCTGGGGTCTGCCTGGTATTTGGCAGCCACTGAACAAGTTTCTCTAGTTAGGCTTTGCTCTTCGTTTGTCCTGAGAAAAAAGTAGGACAGTTCCTATCCTTTATTTGACCCGAGTCTCGGTTTTCCCTTTAAAAGGTATTTCCACCAGACTCACTCAGGGATTCTCTGCAAGGACTGGAGAAAGCCATTCTAAACCATGTATCCCACACTTACCTCCCTCTTCCGTGGTCTTTTTCATTTATACCTCCCCCCTCTTTTTTTAAATTTGGATGATAAAAGGCAGGAAGAAATCACTGTATTTGGCTAGGGAGGCACCAGACTGTATCAATGAAGTTTCTAATGTGTGGCTGAAAGCTAAACAATATTAAGGAAAGAACCATTACAAATTCAAATGGCTGCTTTCTTCCTTGAGTGAGCACAGCACTGCCATTTTCAAGTTTAAATTAAAGTCCCAATTATTTTATTTTTCTCCCTATATTTCAATCGCAAAAGCTGTATGGCACCCAAGCTTTTCCCCCAGGACAAAGGGCAAAGAAAAGGGGATTCTTTCTCAGAATCAGATTAGTAAAGTGCTCCCTGTGTGTTATCCTGACTTTGAGGTCAGGATCCCTCAGAGAATTACTTAAATGCAGATCTGTATACTCTATCTTCCTAGGGCTAATAAAAATTTCCACTGCAGGAATCCAACACTCTCATGACTAGAATGGGAAAATGTTTGCAGCAGCTTCTAGAAAGTTTACTAAAGAAGATGGTAGGAGAAGGCTGTTGTGTTAGTGCTAATATAGCTCTGTATATGTGTATGTTTATTTATTGAATACATCAATTAACTATCCAAGAAGCTCAGTTTCCTGGAGAGTACACAAATGTGTTACAACATACAATGTAAAATCAATTAATACAGTATTATTAAAACCAGTATTATTTTACAAATAAAAACATAAACAACAATAATAATACCATTGGCATTGACAAAATCACCATCAGTCAATTGCAAAAGGCAGCTTTACTTGGAACAGCTTATATCCTGTGACAATTCCTTTAACACCATCAAACAACATCTGCCTATCCCAGGTCCTTGGGAAGGACTCGATAGGTGGATAAAAACACCAAATCCAGTCTAAACATCTGGCTGACTGTGCAATCAACCATAACAACAACAACAATAAATAAGATCACAATAAATGGAGCAGCAAGACTAATACTGAGAGTCAGTGTAGTGGTTAAGGTGTTGGACTTGGAGTGGGAAGTCTCAAGCAAGTCCCTGCTTGATCTCCAGATGCACTGGGAGTGGGTTGTGGCAGTAAAGCACAATGACCAGTACCAGGGGGCTAATTCTGCCTAATAAAGCAGGGATATACACTTTGCAAATCAGCTAGCTCAGAATCAGGTTTTAACAGGTGGTCTAGGAATCTGTTAAAACTTTCATCCTCCTTAGGGATAGCAAGTGATGGTTATTTTCTAAGCAGCCAATGACACCAGGGAATCCATCAATTACTTCCTTTAATCTGATCCACATTAAAACTGCTGGCCTTGTTTCTAAGGCAAAACAGGGTTTGGCCATAAGGGCAGCACAATGATGTTGGCATACCTTTGTGCCACTTGAGGGACTGGAAGAAAGCACATTAATGTAGCCATGAGAAAGGACCCCAAAGTAAGAAAAATATGGATATTTCAGATCTGGGCTGCAAACATCTGGATGACCACTAGTTGGCAGCACAGTGAGATCTGTTTGCCGCCATCTAATAGTCATCTAGATTTTTGCAACCCATATATGTCCAAGGGAAAAAAGAAAACATAAATATATTTCTCCAAAGTAACTTGATGTTTTTGTCCATCTTATTTGGGGGCCATATAGTGAGAACAAGGAAGGCTCTAAAACTAATCTCATCCCCTACCTGGTTGCTCTTCCTGCCTGATTTGTACACACAACATAAGAACATTGTTAAAGGCAATCAGCAACCTTGCCCAAAACAGTGTAAGTTGAGCTGCTAGAAAAGCAAAGTTTTTTATCATTCAGTACATTTAGGCCAGTAAAATGCATGAAGTGCCTCTGTGGTCTTATCAGCATTGGAAAAAATCCAAGATCAAGATCCTGTGTGAGTATTAGATCTCTCTCTCTCTCACACACTTTAATTAGAAGGACTACAGGGGAGGATTTGACCAGCGCAAAAACATCTTAATGAGGCAACCAGCTTCCTTCTACTTACATTCACCTCTCAAGTCATTTCTTATCAAATGCTTGATAAGATCAAATGCAAGCAGGTATTGATTTGAATGTTGTATTGGAGAGACAGCAGGCAAGTATATCACATCAGAAGGAAAGCTTGGCAGAGAAGTAGCTTGGTATTGTGGTTTTGTAACCATTTTGTATTAGCCTTTCTCCTGCAAATCCTAGGACCTTTCACAGATGCTTAAAAACAAATGTTGGTGGGGATTCACTGTTCCCAAAGTTGATTTATGGGAAGAGTGGAGGAGTAGATGCAGTTGGTAAATTGGATTAATCCCGTCTCTTTTAAAATGAGATCCAGACATCTCATAATTTGATAGACTTCCATGATCCCTAAAGAAAGGGACAGTTCCTGTTCCTTTTTTGCCTTTTGAGCAGGTTACTAATAGATACGCTTAAGGAATTATCCTTCTCTGGAATCCACTCTGATAATTGCAGTCCTCATGAACTTCTAAGACATGGCTTGAAGATTGCCTTCTTTTCCTTTCTTTTATTCATGTGTTGAAAATGCTCTGAAAATACTTAGAAACCAGTGCTGTAGACTGACATGATGTCCTTCACAGATAATTGTACACAAAGGGGAAATGGCTGTCTTTTCTTTCCCCATACATTGTCTTTGTGTGCTAACCAGGTACATTTGATGTGTATATGTAGTGTGGGTGTCTATATATGCTTATTTTCCCCCACTACATATTTATCCAGAAAGGGATGGCACATCACACCATTGTGCTGCTTCCTGGGCATTTTCAGAAACATTTTGAGTATGTGAGAAGGTACCAAAAGAAGGTACCATATTTTGTAGCTGATCTGACAAGTTAGCTGTAAGGAGGAAAGCAGGAGGCTAGGCTGGGGGAGCACAGGTTATCATAGGAGTGCCATTTCCCTTTTCCTTTTTTGTTTCCATGTCTTAGGCAAGTGACCGACATAGAAGCTCATTCCCTATTAGAAGAGAGCTGTTTTTTACCTTTCTCAGAGTCTGAAATGCAGCTGCATATACTTAGTGAGGTATTATATTTTCTTGTTCATTTTTCCCTATTCATCTCTTTCTTGCAAAGCTGTCTGCAGGTTAAATCAAACATGTCAGGACTGTGGCCATGACCATATGACTGAAGTTAGGTTTCTTTTAATGTGTGTTGCATCTGTAGAACTATGTAAAACTGTCCTATCTGTTACGTTTGATGCACTGTACATGATCAGATTAAGCAAACCCAGGTAGCGAAAGCACCATTTTCTCAACAAAACCTGTCTGCTGAGATAATCAAGTCAACAGATGAGACACAACTAACTTGACACAGATGACATGGGCCTGGAGAATTAGGATAGTTAGGAATTGGTTGCTATAAGATTATTCACTTGAGTGAAAAATTAAATCAACGTATGGAAGCTGAATATTAAATAATATTTCTGCTGGTGAACTTGCTTCTATCATCTCAGTTCCTATGTGAGTTACTGGAATCAAACATAAGGAGAGAATGGTGAACAAAGACATTTCTGAATATAAGCTGCTGATGGCTTAAAACCTCCTCCTGAAGAAGAGATTAAGTCGAGCAGATACATTTTTAATCTGGATACTTGTGCCTAGTTCCTTGCTAGGGATGATCACAAAAATCTATTTCTAGTTTCCCTGTGGAATACCAAGTTGGCTAGAACTTTCTATTTTTCATACTTGAAATAAAATATTTCAATACATTCAGACGTTAAGGACTGAAGGGATGTCTTTCATGGTACTTCTGTAGAGAACCATGAATTCAGACCTTTAGCCTAAGAAAAAGATCAGATTACATGTTCCAGTGATCACTTTCCACAGACAGGTTTTCTTAGAGCTTCACTTTCAAGTATTAAAAATATGTCCTTTCCTCCCCAAACGCGTCCCCAGAAATGTTAGAGGGAAAAGTCCTTAATGCTCCTTCTCAAAATGTTTTTGCTTCCAAATGTTAACTATTATATTTCTTTCATAAAGAAACATTAAGAAGCAAATATTAGGAACATTTTACTTGTCCTGTAAATAGCCAAACATATTAAGAAAAATTACCTTTTTAAAAAGGCATCCTCTACAGAGAGGGTCTATTAAAACAATTTGCCGGAGATATGATTTTCACAAGGATGAAACCCACAAAAACTCTTAGCAGTCAAATTCTATGGCATAGAAACGTGAGGTTCAGACAGAAGTCTCTCCCTCTTCTCCCTGCCCATTAAAATGAACTGCCATAAATACTGAACCTATGCAATATTTTGGATTTGCTTCCTAAAAGATATTTTGGAATGTGAAGAGGGGCAAACATAGTATTTGTGTGCAAATCCTTAACAGATCTGTACTTTTCCCAGAATCACGTGGCTCTCCTTTACTGCTGCCATACAATTCCAGGAAAAGATGTAGCTGCTTTAAAGAGTAGCAGACAGGTGCTATGTTTGTGTCCTCTGAAACATCTTTCTGGAATTGAATCCAAAGTCCTACAGAACCCTAATGAATATTCAGAAAATAGGGCATTCTGGAAAAATCAAAATATTGACCACCAAACAAGAGGGGTTGTGAGGGAAACAAGCAATTCTTCTCTCAAAAATTATATGCCTACCTACATGCTGCATTTCTCTCCTTTTGTTAAACAAATCAAAACAAACTTCTGAATCTCCTCCACATTTGGGCAGCATTGCCAAATCATTGAATATTCAGCTGAAATGAAGACAGAATAAAAGGTGTGGGGTAAAAATTCCTCTAGGGCAGTGTTGTCCAAACTTGGCCACTTTAAGATGAGTGGACATGCTGGCTGGGGAATTCTGGGAGTTGAAGTCCACTCATCTTGAAGTGGCCAAGTTTGGACAACACTGCTCTAGGGAATGGCAAAAGCTGATAGTGTAGCATTGTTCGAGTGAGCACTATGTGGGAAAAAAAGGGGAGTGGCTATTATTTCTACTCCAGACCTACAGTAACGTAGTCCTGTCATGACAAAATGCCATTTCCCAAGCTTATTAGTTTGATGCCATCGTTGGGGTCGGCTCCTGGTGATTGTTTGGACAAATGCTCAACCATCCTGACTGTAATTAGAAATCGCTCAGAGCTCTTCCGAGCAGCCCCATTGTCAAAGGCCAGAAATGCTGTTATATGATTTGCCAAACTGCAGCTTTAATTTTAAAGATCAAATAAGAAAAGAAAAAGAAATCCAATAGAAAAGCCCAGGGACTGCTTCATCATTTAAATGCCTCCATCAATTTTCAGGATAAAACATTGCCTCTCTCCCCATGGTTCAGATCAATGTAGAGAAATTCTTCTGGGTTGGGCAATTAGGACAAGCCCTAGTTTTGCCACACTGATTGGCAGGAAATCAGTAATTATAGTCTGAATTGGTTTCAAAAATAGACCTTTAGAATACCAGTTTATTAACTGACCTGAGATGTCTCTCTGGAGACACTTCTTTTGATAAAAACCTTCCCAGAGAAGCAGTTGGCCCAGGAATAGGCTAATGTTGACACCTGGAAAGGCCAAGAAGATTAAAGGAACTACAGCAAAGCTTTAATGATCAGAAAAACAGCCTCCTGCTGGGGTTATACAAACAAGATGCAGCCTTCTTACATGAGGTGAAAAATCAATGTACCCTGGAATTCAGAAAGACAACTGCATCATGACTAAATTAAGAGGAGAAAACCTTGAATAGCTTTTTTAAAAAAGGGTTGTGTGTATGTATAAACAGAGACGCATGCCTGTGCATTAGTCTTTGATCCTGCCCACTCCATTTGCTTTCCACCGAGGAATTCAGATTCTCAAGCCCAGGAGTACCTGTGGGAGAAGGAGGTAAAAAAAGTTAAGATTGAAGCTATGATCAACCCCCTTCCTCTTGTAAAGCATGTAATAAGGGGTGGGATTTTGGTCACATGGTAAAAGCCTCCATGTTGATTTTTTTGCCCCCTCCCGCAACCGGGCACCTCTGCTCAGGTAGTAGAGAATTTCATCTTCTTTGTTATAAGGCATCTTTCACTCTTTGAGGTTTTAAGTTAAAAGTAAAAGTCAGAAAAGAGAGGCTACATTTATTGGTTCTTTGGTAGACACTCGCTGTGGTCCCTTTACTTGCTCTTTATAGGTACTCTAGCCTGTTGGTTTTTTTAAAAAATGTGCAAAGACACTTCTGGCCACCTTGTTCAATTATTTCTACTACTGGCAGATACAATTTTCCCCCAATCCCTTCAAATTATTTTCCCTCATCACACAGCATCATTTTAGGGGCCCTTTGGGAAGAAGGAAATGGCAGCTGAAGGAGTCACACTAGGACCGGTTCTGCCATCAAAGCAAAAATATGATTTAGAAACAGCGAGGAAAAGGAGCCATTATATCAATTGGTGACAATATGAACAGTAATTTTTGTCAGAACGCAGATGGGGGTGGAAAATTTTAATTATGCATAAACTGCTTCTCAAGCAAAATTGTCTCAGATCCATTTGCTGTTTCTTTTAAAATGATTCCCAATGATAAATTTAGCTACTTGACTACAAGTAGCTGCAAGATAATTATGAGAAGGTCTCTGCAGCAAACCCAGACACTAATTTGTCCTGTGCATTTTAAAATCCTGTTGCACAACATTTTCTGGAAAAAAAAACAAAAACAAAGCAGTGTGAAAGCTATATACAGGTAGTCCTTGAGTTATGACAGTAATTGGGACTGGAATTTCCATCACTAAGTGGTGTGGTCATAAAGGGCAATGTCACTTTCCTTAGTGATGGCAATCCCAATACTCCCCATTGCCATCATTAACTGAATCCCACTGGTTATTAGGTGAGGACCCACCCCAATCCAAGCCCTTCCTTGCTTGGTCTCTCCCTGCCCCAAGCCTCGGTAAGGTAAGGGACTGCCTCCTCTTCAATTCCCCCCCCCACCTATTTCCCCCCCCCCCCCACCATCTCTGCCCTTTTGGCTGCCCTGTACTCCATTGCCCAAATCGCATGCGGTCTTCTCACAAGGCTTTGAAGCCTTCCAAGGGCTTGAAAGAAAGCTGCACACAATTTGGACAAGGCTGCACGCAGCCACAGGAAGAAGGCCTGGTGTGGTCAGCAGCTGCCTCGCAAAGGGCCAGGCCAGGCACACCTTGTCAGCAATGGGAGGAAGAAGACAGCAAAAATCAGCTGGGGAGGGCAGGGCCAGCAGGGCAACAGGACCAGCAGAGGCAGTGGAGTGCAGGGCGGCCAAAAGGGCAGAAATGTGGGGAGAAATAGGCGGGTGAAGGGAGTTGAAGCACCCCTATGGTCATAAGTATGAGTGGGCTGCCAAGTGCCTGAATTTTGATCAAGTGACCACAGGGGAACTGGAATGGCTGTAATTTCAGAGATTGGGCATAACTGCCATTTGTTCAATGCTGTCGTAACTCTGAACAGTTGCTGAATGAATGGTTGTTAAGTGAGGACTACCTGTATGATTCATAAATAAGAATTGGATCAAAGATACACATTTAGCTTAACTTACTTATGAATTGTTACTGCTAAACAGTTTCCAGATGAATCTAACAGGAGTTATCCATTCCTCTTGATTTTTCAAAGTTATCATAATGGAAGCTGTTGCAGTTAAATATTAAAATATAGAAAGAAAAGCATCCAATTGTTGTACACAGGTGTAAGGTAAGTCTGCCTAGCAGCAGACAGCTGTATGTGTTGTACTGTTAAACATTTTCTCCCATGAACTTTGGTCTAGGGGTGTTAAATGTCTGAGAAAAATCTGCCTACATAAAGACACATGAGTGAAAAACCATTAAGGGGATCTAGAAGATGCAGAAATGTCCAGATACTCAAAGGCATTTCATTATCTTAGTAGAACCCACAGGCATTTTTACTTTGTTGTTATCTGGCCGGAAGCCTGCAAATTTGTCTCAAATTTCTCTTTGGAGAAATACCAGTGGCAATACTAGAATAAACTATTCTGCCTGTTGATACCTGAGCAGCTACCAGACCTCACATCTGATGCTTTTTCTCTTCACTTACAGTTTGGTTTGTCCCAAAGTATTGACAGATTGTCAAATTGATATTTCAAGCCCATTGCCAAATTATTTGGGCCACGTATCATTTTGTTTGACTTAGTTTGTTTCAATGCAAATTCATATGATCTGCCCATGCGTTATCAAACATTTGGTTTCTGTCTTGCATGTTCTCCAGTTGCTCATTTTTTTAACATTAGTGAGTGGGATTTTATTTTTCTTCCCAGTTTTCTCAACAACCTAATTTCATTAATATTTGGAGGAACTTCAAATTTGTGAAGTCCTATACACATGAGAAAATTTCATAAAAACACTGAAATACATTCAGTTACATATTGAGATTATATAGATCCTGACCTAGACAGATGGCAGTTCTCATATCTCAGCCAATTTCAAGGATTCAACACCTTTTTTTACAGTTCTAGTTAAAAAGAAAAAAAGCACATTTTTCTAGATTAAAAATGCAATTACATTCAGAAGAATTTTATCAAAGTAAATGTCACACCTTCCTTTACTTCTTCCCTATTTTCAACCATTTTTCTTCTGAAGGATAATGTGTTGTAACCACTGTGTTTAATAACTCTTTGTACATTGTAAAAATAGAATTTGCATATTAATAGAAATTATTTCCTACCATTAGATTTGCAACCAAGATAAGTCATCTGATGTTATCTGGTTGTATTGTCAACCAAAGAGTCAATTCAATAGAGCCACATAATAAAAAGGAAGAGGGAAAAAGCTAAATAATTTAAACTCATTATTCCACTAATCCTTCCATTCTTCAAGGCTCCCTGGAGGTATATTAGAAGGTAATTGAAAATACTTTAATACACCCAAAAGACATTATAGACTAATATAGTTAGACATAGTAACTTGCGTTTGATTTTTCATTCTGTTATTTAACAACAAAGGGGAAAAGTTCACTTGGACCAAAAAAAAAAAAAAAGTTCAGAGATAATTATAGGCTTATAATAGCTTATAAATAAATGAAGGGACACTGTAATCTCTTTTTCAATACACTGTAAATTAAAAAGAGCTACGGTTAACTACACAGGTGTGGAATCCACTTGGTTTCAAGGCTAAAGTTAAAGACTGGGGTTGTGCTTAATATCCTCTAATTTTGATTTTCTTTTTCAATGGGCTATATTCAATATAGCCAAAAATATTACTGAGAAAACATTCATCTTGCTAACATGAATGCTATTTTAATGCCATTCAGTAGTAGTTTCTTTTCCTGTCTGATGCTTCCTTTAGGCTCCAGCTTTTCTGCTCTACCCCCCTGCACACTTTCCTACACTGCTGTACTATGGTGATCCATGTGATTTTGCTGACAAATGCCCAAGAGTCACACTATCAGATGTAATATTGTGAATTATGATCAGAAAAAAACAGTCACCTGTCCCAATTAATTGGATTACGCAGAGGATAGGGACGTTGGGGGAAAAGAAGAAAATAGTGTGAAAATCCCTGAAAAGAATCCTAGGTATTGATTAAAGGTAACTTTAATCAATGTATTATGTTCAGTGTGTTTTACTTGGTTGTTCCACTTTAATCAGTTTCACAAATCAATGGAAGTGCTAAGCCAACCAGTAGTATAATTCCTAGTCTTTATTTATTTATTTATTTATTTGACTTATATGGCCACCTATCTCATATAATGATCCTAAGAAGCTCACAACTACTGATAACAAGAATAAAAAGAAAACCGTCCTTCCCACCAGACACCAGACCAATCAGACTATTAGCCTCCTGACTCAGCCTAACATTTGGGGGCTAGGATTAGCCCTGACTCAACCCCCATCCTAGCCCAACATTTGGGAGACAAGCCAGGTCTTCTGGAAAGCTAAAAGGGTAGGGACCCTTTGAATCTCAGAATCTCTATTCCAAAGGGCTGGGGCAGCTACAGGGAAGGTGAACCTTTGAGGTCCCATCAGATGACAGCATTTAAGGGACAAGAACTAGATAACATTGACCCTATCTCACCTAGTGGAACAGGCAGATATCCTTGGGGAGAGGTGGTCCTGCAATTTACACTGCAGATATGATGTCTAATAGAACATTTATTATATAGCCACCCAGAGTTGTTGTTGAGACGGGTGGCTATATAAATGGATTGAATAAGTAAATACACAAACACTGGAAACTGAATGCCCTGGGATACATTCTGAAACTCTTGCCATGCTTAAGTAAATAGTGTAGGAGAGTTGTAAAAAACAATAGGCTCTCAAAATGTTTTGGAGTAAAACTCTCACAATCCCTTGTCATTGGCCACGCCAGGTGAGGCTGAAGTCTAATTCCAGGTTGACTACTACTGTAGCAAGGCTTAAAGAAGAGAAATGAGAGAAAGGGCAACTTCTGCTTCAATCCACAGTAAAACGATCAGGTATGGCAGCGTTTCTCAACCTCAGCTACTTTAAGATGTCTTCCCAGAGTTCCCCAGCCAGCATGAAGTCCAGACATCTTAATGTTGCTGAGGTTGAAAGTACTGAGGTATGGCAACTGAAAGAACATCCCAAATTTCACATCATCCATCTCAACTGTATTGTTTTCTAAAAAAGGGGAAAAGTTTGGTGGAGAGGTCAGGAGCATTGAGGCTCTATATAAAACTGGTTGTTAGGGTGTTTCATGCTATTTTCTGTTGTTCCTTTGGCAATAAAAAAATACATGCTAATTGAGTCATTTGGTACAGCTAGTAGACTAGCTTCTCTAGGAAAAAATAGTTGTCCTTTAAGCAGGAATCAAAACTTTACTAAGGACTGCCTACAATGGAATATTGGATCATAAAATTAACTAAACTTATAGAAATTGCAAAGATGACTAGTTTGGTCAGAGAAAACATAATATATATTTTTTAAAAATATGAAAAATCTGAAAGAAGAAAAAATGAATTGATGATTAAGGGATTTAGGGATTAAAAATAAGACAAAGAGGTTGGGGAAAAGTTTAACATGCCAATTACTCAATAGAGAGAAGGTCATAAGGAACAACTGTATTTTTTTTTCTTAGTTTCTTTCTTGTTTCTCTATCTCTTATTTTCCATATTTGTTCTTGTTTATTTTGTATATTTTATTACATTAAAGTTTTCTAATTAAAAAAAAAACTTTACTAAGGACTGGAAAAAAAAATCCAAAATGTAGGACATCTAAGAGGCAAGAAGACTGGAGGTGTTTTTGAAGATCTTTAGATGCCCTACTCATCCCAAGTACTTAGGATGAATTGTGATTGTGCTAAAATTACTTAAAAGAAACAATCACTCTTTGATCATAAATTAGCTCTCAAGGTTGTACTTCAATTGCCATACCTCACAACAGAAGGTGACATTTGAATTTCCTCAACTGTTTCGTTACAGTGAAATCCAAGTCAATGGAGCTTAGAAGTTGATACTAAATTAAAAGGGTACTCACCTCCAGGCTACTTCTTGCAATCTTGAGATCAGGAAAATAATAATTAAAAAGTACTATCAAAATATTGTTAGCAAACCCTGAGTGTTAACACAACAAAGGCTTTATCTGAGACTTCGAAGTCTGACTAATTATGTGCTCCCCATCCTATCCTAACAGATCAGTGACTAAGGCATTTATCAAACATGAAGGTATTAAAATAATATAATTCTGTTAAAAATATATCAAATTTAATATAGAAATAGAGCTGTGCAGTGCTTCAGATTTTATTCTCAAAAACCTGCTTTGGAGCCTCTCTGCAACTCTTTAAAGTAGTTGTATGGCTGCTGCAGAGGGCAGTTGCATGCTACTGAGAAAAGATACAGCTGCTTTAAAAAGTTGCAAAACAGTGCTACATTTGTTTTCTGCATGCACTGAAGCACTTTCTTTAGGACTGAATCCAAAGTGCTGTCCAGACCTAACCAAAATCATCCTAAACAAGACAAGCAGACAAGTATCTTCACAACAGATTGGGGAGAATAGTAGATAATTCCTTCAGATTTCTTTAAAAAATGCTTTCTAAATTATTTTATTTATGTACCAAATCTCCATAGTGAGGAATTGTAGATGTCTTCCCACTCAGCTAAGGCATTGGATTTTGGTGTGAATAGAGCCCACTGAATATAGGATGTAACTGTTTGGTGGAAGTGTTGTTATTGGGGGCACCATGGGGTACAGTCTAGGGTTGATTTTGGGTACTGCTGTTTTATCTTTTTTGGTTTTACTGATCTTGCTGTAAACCACCCAGGGTTATTGTATATGATTGGCAGACATATAAATCAGAGAGAGAGAGAGAGGGAAGACAGGGAAGAATTGTTCAGAGATGTTCCAGAAGAAAAAACAATAAACAATGGGTATATTTCAATAAACAGGGAAGTAGATTTCAGCTGAGCATCAGGAAAAATTCTTAATAGAAAGCTATTCAAGAGTGCAGCAGACTGCCTTAGGACATGATAGATTCTCCTTCACTAGAGGAGTTTAAATAGAAAATGAATTGCCATCTGTCAGAGATGCTATAATAGAAGATCCCTGGATTGGCAGGGGTTTGGACAGATGATCTCCAAATTCCCTCCCAACCCTTCCATTCTATGAGTCTATGACTACTTGATCATGCTGACAGATATGGCCTTAGATTTGGTAATATATGAAGAAGTCATTGTGCCCTGACAACTTGATCATCCATGTCAGATCCAGCTCAATTGTTCATGGTCATCATAATAAAAACTGGGCTTATCACACTGAAACTTTGTAAACACTTTCAAGTCTTACATTAAAGTTGATGGTTGGATAGAACATGAAGAACCTGAACATGGAAGGTATGAGTGATGTTAAGAACAGATTATTTTCTAGTGAAGGTTGTATTTCACATTAGTAGCACTCAGGTTAGCTTATTCTTAGAAACTGATCAATGTGGTGGGTACCCAAAGAGCCTTGAGAAAATGTATATTGGTTTCTTTGTTTTCTGAGAAGACACCGAGAGTGAAGCATCTATGAGGCAGTAGGGACTTTGAGTTTATCAATTTGAAATTTTCTATTTGAAATGTCAAGGCCAGTGCTGTAGCAGTGATTGCCACAAAAAATTACAATTCCTTATTATGATTATATCAACATAATGGTATCCAGCTTTTTAAAATTGGGAGAACATTTGCAGTCTATTTCCAGGGTGAAATACAGGTACTCTTCATTTCTGAGATCATGTACCCCCTTGCCCTTGAAAAGTGCACCACTAGGTCCTTTTGTTGTTGCCCCCCCCCCAATCATTTTTATATCTATTAAATCTATGATACTGCACATAAGAAAGTAATTCTGGATGACATGTTACAGTTGTGAGTCACTTTGTGGATTCATGTTGTCAGGGAAAGTAGAATTAAAATGCATTAATGCATTTGTTCTTTTGGGTTAGATGCTTATTTATTAGATCTGCATCCCACCTTTCTTTCAAGAGCTCATGGAAGCATACATAGCACTCCTTCCTCTTATTTTCCCTCTAACAAGAAACTTATGAGGTAGGTTGAGTTGAGAAAGAATGACTTGCCCAAAGTCACCCAGTGAAATTTCATGGCTGAAGGTAGACTAGAACCTGGGTCTCTCCACTTCCGGTCCAGCACATTAACCTCTATTCTACACTGGCCTCTTTTCTCCACCTACCTTCCTTCTTTGCTTTCTTGGCTCTGATTATCTAACATGAACCCACCCTATATAATTGGTGTGTATTGCTTTGCCATAAAATATAAATAAAAGCACATCCTGCCCTGATGTTTCTTTTTTGAAGGAGTCAGTTTGTAACTTGTTTCTAATTTCAGTCAGGCTAGACGAATAAAATCCATATTCTCTCAGTAATCTGGCCACTATAATGACCCTAAGGTTTTCTTAGAACATCTCATTATTATGCAGGCTGCTGCCCCTGTAATAGATGTTCTTTTATTCATACAATGGTGATAGAGCTTTGTAACCAGCAAATATATAGAAGGGAAGAGGAAGGATGTAAATTTAATGCAACTCATACTGAATGTAAAAGTTTTATAGAAAGACTACCCCATGACCAAAAAAAAAAAAAAAAAGTAAGCAAATCAATTATAGCCAATTATATTCTGTTGAATAGGGATAACATGTTGAGGAAGAGAATGCTTGGTTTTGTTATTTACCAAAGAAGACTTACAACCATATATCAGAATGACACAATAAATTAAAATGATCAAATACTAACATGAATTTGGTGTTTAAACCATAATCGAATTCTGTGTCATTTGTGAGTAATAAATCCAGCTTTTCTATCAATGGGGAACCCAGTCTTAATGCCCATTCTGGCAGTTGCCTATTTGATTAATCTTTCTGTAATGACAATAAATAATACAGAATGCATTCTATCCCTCAGGCTTGGAATAAATGGCACTATAGCTGCCAGTCGTTTTATGTAGCTGTCTTCTCAATATATTCATATGCATTTCTAGAAACAGGCAAATTTGGTTTAGACCAAATCGAACATTCTAACTCAGATAAACTGTGTAGCCATAGCTTTCTAGCAATTTAGGAAAGTGTCATTCCCGTTCCCATGATTTCATGGATATAATTTAAGACTTTTTGTATGAAGAGGTTGTGTTATTCCATGAAGGTCCAGCTTTCCCCCCACATATCTTACAGTTATTGTCTCCAATCCAGAAAATGGACATGGTACTTTAAATCTTCCACAGCAGTGGGACATACATACATACATACATACCCTCTAATATTTCCATTCTGCTGGATGTGCACATCTAAAATCCTGCCTGCCTTGAAAATAGCTTAGTGGGATTCTGAAAATGGGTGTGAGGATGGTGATTTCTCCACTAGTGATTTATAGTATCTTCTAGAATCATCTAACCACTATTGTACCAAAATAAAATGAATGAAGGCAGATTTTATGTCACTTCCATGATGGCTGAAGATGCTATAGGCCATTAGTGAGGAGATGGCCTTAATTAAACACAAGTTGAAATTGCTGGAATGATTTGTACTATGTGAGCTGTCCTTGGTCCTGAAAGACCATGCCAAGATTTTTCTTGACTAGTTGCTTATGCTTATTTTGACTGTGATCTTGGGTTACCTTTTGCTAATCTTTAGCTTGCTGCTGTCTCCTGTCACAGATATGCTGAATTCAGTTCCTCTTTAATTGTGGGCTCAAAATTTATCAAACAATAAGCATGCCAATACAATAATCTTGTGTTTTGATACTGATTAAATATCTGTTCCTGTACCAGATCACTCATCCAGCAGAATTTACAACAATAGTAATTAAAAGAGTTTTATTCTTCTTAGCTAACAAAGTGCTACTGTTCCTGTGGAAAAGGCATTTGAGGTTATGATAAGTTTTTCTTAAAGCTGACTGGAGAAAATGCTGCAAGGAAAATCCTAGTCACCACAATTAACCTTGCCTGAAACCACATCTCCAATTCTAATTTCAATTCTTTCTTGGAGAGAAATACACAGAGAATAGCTTCTATTAAGAATAAATAAAAGAACCACTTTGGATCAAACCAAAGGATTCAGCTCTCACACTGGCAAATGAGATGCCTAGGGAAAACCCTGAATACCTTTCACCCTGTTTCCCAGCAACTGATATTCACAGGCAGAATGCATTTGACTCTGAAGGTAATATGCCACCATTACAATGTGTAGCTCTTACTAATCTTATCCTCCATTAATCTGTGTAATCTTCTTTTAAGGCTATCTAAGCTGGTGGCATCACTATATGGCAGTGAATTCTGTAATTTAATGGTGGTGTGTGTAAAGAGGTACTATCTTTTCTCCAACCCTGATCTGCCACATTCATCTTTGTTGGTTACCCCAGGTTCTTATATTATAAGTAAGAGCAATGGTGGTACTAGCAGTTGTATTTATTATTTATTTATAACTGAACACAGCACAAAGAATAAAACCACAATTGATACAATAACGCATGACAATCAAGTATGTCATCGTAATGTAAAATAAGGAGCCTCTAAACTAGAAGTTCCATGACCTCCGTACGTTCAAAGTAACAACCAAAAGTTATTTATTTTAAAGGAACTTCAAAGGGCTCATTAAAAAGTAGTGGTTTACTGCTTTTTAAGATTTTAAATGATCCAACTCCAAGTGCAATCCTGAAGGGAGTCTAGTCCAAAGAAATGAAGCTAAGGGAGAAAAAAACTCTTACTTGTGTTATGGCTATTCTACTATACAGTGGAACCAAATTACTCAGGCCCATTAATTGGGGGAAGTCCACAGGTACAGAAATGAGAAAGCATTTTGTTCCTTACCTACTTTCTCCACCATATAAGTAATATTATACTTATGACCGTCTGTATGTTTTTTTCTCTAAGCTAAAAAAAGACAAAATGTTATAACTCTTGCAGCAACACATAGGATATGGTGACACTATAGCAATCACTAGCAAGTTCCTAATTGATGCATTCGTTTCACAGTATGTGAATATGGCTGCATATGGTCCCAGAGTTTTCCACATTTGGAAAGACCTATAATCTTTTTTCCCAGACTTCATCCCATTCTCCATGGCAAAAGAAAACATTTCTGTTGCCAATCTGTCATAAAGGGAAATCATGTTATTCTTGTCCCTTCAAGGCTTTAAAATAGCCTCTTTTACAGTTAAAGTCTAATAGTCTAACCACTGTATCATGGTGCACATCCTCATAATTAAAAACTTGGATTAAAAAAAACCACAGTATAAGCCCTCACTGCATCCTCAAGGGCCTTATTAAAGCGGATTCTTTTTAAATATATTAATAAAAAATATGTGAAAGATAGTTGTTACTACAGATCTAATTAAAGTCCTGGGCTAATTTCCTAGCACAGTCCTTGATGCTTGATAACAACAGAACTTGAGGCTCATTAATGTCATACCAGGTGTCCTGTTTTGGATGTAATTGCTTCCCCTGAGAGTACATCAGCCTTATTTGGAAAGTCCGCTTTTCTTTCCTAAAGAGTACATTTTAATTTAAAGAATTTTTTAAAAACCCTTTCCTGCAGCAAAGTGGTTGTTATCCTGATCATTGTCTTTGCATTTTTTTTTTTTGGTTGATGGGGGTTGGAAAAAAGAAAGAGATTAAATTTTAGAAATGGAGATTAATATTTAAAATTCACTACCTAACATCTCAAAAATCAACTAATTTATCAGAAACCTCATACCACATAATGTATTGTTGGGACAGGGTCATTGTTAGTGTCTGTGAGTATATGAATGTGTGAGGATGTAGGTAGGAATGCATTATTCTCAGCTGAACTTGCCAGTGAATCCAGGGATCTGTCCATCCCATTTTTTAAAAGCACCTTTGAGCTCAATTAATTGTAAATAATTTATCTATTCCACCCATCCACTGAGCCTAATAATCCAATATTTAATTTCAGGATCTAAGCCTTCAGATTCATGGAAGTTTCTTTGTATACCTCCATTTTATTACATTTTAATATAGTATCTATATATAATTCTATGTTTATCATAGGATCAATTCTTATTAATTCAATGTTATTGATTCTGTTACTTGAAAGTTTTCTCACTGAGGTACAACACAAGGCTGGGGAACTAAGTTAAATAAGATATAATAAAAGTATTTAAATAAAACACAAGCCATCAGGAAGCATGCTTCCTGATGGTTGTGTTTTATTTAATATGGTTGGCAGATTAACTGAGCTAGAAGGTTCTGGCTAGGGGCCTTTCTTTTATAATAGGTGGGATACCCTACATCAAAAAAGCTAAATAGATAACTTTTTTTCCCCAAATAGTTGCCTATGAATAGTGTGTGTGTGTGCTACTTTGCATTCACCAATAAAAATAGAAGAACCTTTAGAAATAAACAAATGGGCAGAAGACACGAAGAACTGCAGACATTGTTGATGAGAAGCAGAGATGCCCTTGAAGATTACAGTGGTTGAGAAGGGGATGGCTGCCTAGATGATTTTAACCTTTTTTGTGTAGCCTAAACAAGGCTCTTCCCTGTTCAGATTTCTTCATCTTCATACCTTTCCCCACAATATCCCTTCCCTTCACAGTGTGCAGCTACTCTAACTTCGTTTCCCATCTTCATTTTATCTTTTTTTGGGGGGGGGGGTTCCTTCTCCTGTTCCTCCTCCTCCTCCTCATCTCCTTCTTTTTGGTGGGATTGTCTTAATATGTGGATCATCTTCTTTCATGGAAATATGTTGATTAGTAATGAACTTGACTTAAAAGTTTATTTGAAAGTAAAATGAATATGGAGGGGGTTTCTCCAGATGAAGCATCTTTCGGCATTTCAAGGGAAATGTAATGGGGAATATACCTCTGAGGAATAGAAACTTATCCCTACATCTCAATTATGCCTAAAGCAACATTCAAAGTGACATTGGAGTGATTTGCTCAGATTAAACAGCAGGCACAATTTCAGAGGCAATTGAAAAGAACTTTGATAAGGTATCATCGAATGTAAAACCCCAACTCTCTTAAAACTTTTGGGAGCACCAACTTCAAGTGCTTTCAGAGGGCTCAAGGCATTCATGCAACCTCAATTTCAAAGAAAGAAAGAAAGGTAGGTAGGTAGGTAGGTAGGTAGGTAGGTTGGTGGGTTGCTTATAGGCTCCTGGTGGATTATCAGTTTCCAAACAGTGTCATATTTTAATTATTTCCATGGAATCAAGACACTCACAATATTTTTGGTTTTAATATAGTTAGGTATCTAAAACATTAGGTTGGTCTTTCTGATCCAGTTACACATTTTCATGCTCAAACCTGCCCAGGCAAAAATGGCAGTTCTCACATCAGCTTCTTCACTTTTCAAGTCCTACACTCCGCTTTCTGTGATCTGAGTCTCCACTTCACATCTTTTTCAGTTACAAAAGCAAACAGAAAATAGAATATCTTGGCTTGGATGCCTATGTCTAAAGGCATTCAGATTTCAGCAGCGTTATTGTTTACCAAGAGAAGATGCCCATTTGAGATTGGCTCCAAGATGGGTGCTACCTTCAAAGAGCTACATTTACACCTGTCATCTTACCTTGAGAGAACCAGAGGGTGGGTTGTGGTTTGGCCCTGCATTAAAATACTATTTGCCCATCTTGATTATGCAGATTCCAAACATTCTCCAGTCTTTCTCCTGTCTGTGCAATAGGAAGATTATGGTGATTTCTCTGCAGTTGTTGAAGTTGTTCTTATTCATCTCTACAACTTCAGAGTTCAGAAGAAGTTTGGCCAAAGGCAAGACAGAGTTGTTTATCTGTTTGTTTACATGAACATTTACATACCTACTTCAAAGACTTAGTTAAGGTTCTCTCTGTAGAAGGTTATCTCTGGCATGTCAACTTGGACCTATTGCAATTTCAAATTCTGGAACTCTCTCCATTAGTTTTATTTTCATTACCTTTTATACTTTTATGCCATGGTACAACTTATGGTTCCCTTTCTTTTGATGCAGTGGGGTCTTTGTGCTGAGATCAATAAACCTGCCCTTTTGTTAATATGTCCTGGAGGAGTTGCAGTTGTGTTGCTAGTTAATGGGCTTCCCAGAGTCTTAAAAAAAACTTCTTCAAAAGATCTGAAAGGGGAAAAATGCTATGCCCTATGATCCAAGTCATCTTACAAAGCTGCTTTACAAAGAGATGAACAATTTGCAATAGTAAATATTTTCCTTGTAGATGTGATACCAGACAGAAATAGAAAGAACTTAGAAAGATACTGCAACTTAGGAGGGCAGTACTAAAAGACAAAAATAAGCAGAGCATGGCATATACTTGCAGGGACATGAGGAACAGAAAGACTAGTTAAGATCTTCCTGCTTTGCATTGAGCTTCAGTCTGAATTTGTAAATTCTTTTTCTTTCTTCATTACTATTCTTACAAAATCCAAATCTGAAGCCAAGGACAGACAGAAAAGTCGTAATAAGTAGTTGAAACATATATTTGACCTTCCAGAGCCAAAGGTTACATGATTCATGGTCAAGGACTTCATAAACTTTCAAACTGTCTCATCAAGGGAAAATATGAAGTCTAGGGTTTTTGTTTTGGTTTTCCCTTGACAAGACAGTTTGAAAGGGTTTTGCTTTCTGGGAAAGGTTATCAAATTATGCAAAATATGGAAACACCTAGAGAAGGATTTTTTTCCCCCCAATTTCATAGTACTAGAATTTGGAAGGAGTGGAGGTTGTGTGAGGATGGTGTGAGGTTCCAGACAGATAAAATATGGGATGGATTCACAGTTAATATCTAGGGTTTCAACATGAGGTGTATAATTGGCTGCCAACCTGAATAGCTTTAAAATGGGACTAGGCCAATGTATGAAGCTATCAGTACTGACTATCCATGATATCTCTATCAGTAGCAGTAAGCTTCAATCTAGATGCAAGATAAGCATGCATACTAGATGTTCTATAGCATTTCTTTTCTGTTTTTGGGCTTCTGCAGATATTTGGCTGTTTTTGTGCAAAGAGGATGTAGGGCTAGAAAGTCCTTTGGTTTCATCCAACACAATTTTACATGTATACTTTTGTTCTTCAACATCACCAGTGCCTTTTTGCATTTTTCCCTTATGTCACCACATAATATTAAAAAAAAAATGAATAAATGTTTAATATTTTTCTTTTTGGCCTGGTTTCTTACTACAGTTGAAATAATCAAACTTCACAAATAAAAGGGTTTTGATGAATATTTGGTTTGATATTCATTCTGCTTTCTTTATGATTCAAAACGGCTTTAAATTGCCTCATTTCATTCCATTGTCATTGCACTTCATTATGCTTTATGCGTTTCATTTGATTTGGTTTATTCCTTTTTTTCCCCTTTTGTTATGATGGTTGTATTACTGCAGATGCAAAAGAGAAACTGGAAAAAAAAAGATCACAGTTTCTTAAAAAACATTGCCCATTATATCATGTCATGATGCATGAGTTAAATATAAACCTGGCTACATACTGTATACTGTACCACCAAATTACCAAACTGAAAAGTTTGTTTAGTGTGTATTTGTGATATATGACTGTAATCTTTCCTATACTCACCTGAAAGTAAATCCCAAGAGTGTGGAGAGCATTGCAGCTATCTGTTATGAGTATTCACAGATCAAGTGTTTGAATTGGATTATTTGGTGATCTATAACAAGTAGCTAGTTGTAAATCTGTCAACCATGCTCCATCATGAAAGAAGTAGCAACGCATTTAAGGAATCATCTATTTGTTCATGAAAAAGCTGACTCTTTTTGTGCCCTGGGGTTTCTATTATAATGACAAACAGGTTTGCTAGGAAATAGCTGGAGAATTGTAGTGTGCTTTCTTTGGCTTTATTATTATGCTTTTAATTAATTTTAATTGCATTTTAATTACATTGTTAATTTTGGTTATTTTTGAAAGCCAGAAATATATAAAATAAATAGACTTTATGATTTTGGATTTAGGGCATTTGATGCAATTTCCTTGGTGAATCCAGGCTGAGTTCATCTGGGTAGTTTTAAAATAGGATTAGATTAAGTAGAGGATGGGTAGTGAGAGCTGTTGCAAAGAAAAGGGCATATAAGGCCACATCTTAATAAGAACTTACACGTGGAGAACAAAGTGTGTTGCACACTACTCCTGGGATGACATTTCCTAGTGAGAAGGATCATGACTCATTAGAAGAGTTAAAGCTCTATTAAACAGCTTTTTAAAAATAATAATTTTATTAAATGTTACAATTAAAAAGGTAAGAAATAATACAAACTAAAAAATAAAAGTAAAAAGAAAAAATAGAAAGTGCAGAAAAGAAAAAATAGAAAAATAGAAAAGAAAGAAAAAATAAGAATATAGTAATGTATGTGTGTGTGTGTGTATGTATATTTATATATACGTGTGTGTGTATGTGTATGTGTATATATATATATATATATATATATATATATATATATATATGTATATGTATATGTATGTATATATTCCCTTTCATGGATCACTGCCTTGTCGTGGCGAAGGGGCTTGCGTAACTCAGTGAAGCCATGAGCTATACCGTGCAGGGCCACCCAAGACGGACAGGTCATGACAGAGAGTTCTGACAAAATGTGGTCCACTGGAGAAGGAAATGGCAACCCACTCCAGTATCCTTGCCAAGAAAACCCCATGGACAATGTTAAAAGGCTAAAAGATATGATGCCGGAAGATGAGCCCCTCAGGTCGGAAGGTGTCCAATATGCTACTGGGGAAGAGCGGAGGGCATTTCCAAGTAGCTCCAGAAAGAGTGAAGCGGCTGGGCCAAAGCCGAAAGGACGTTCAGCTGTGGATGTATCTGGAAGCAAAAAGAAGGTCCGATGCTGTAAAGAACAATATTGTATAGGTACCTGGAATGTAAGATCTATGAAACAAGGCAAGCTGGATGTGGTCAAACATGAGATGACAAGATTGAACATCGACATCTTGGGAATCAGCGAACTGAAATGGACGGGAATGGGTAAATTTAATTCGGGTGACCATTATATCTACTACTGTGGGCAAGAAACCCTTAGAAGAAATGGAGTTGCACTCATAGTCAATAAGAGAGTGGGAAAGGCAGTAATGGGGTACAACCTCAAAAACAACAGAATGGTCTCAGTGCGTATCCAAGGCAAACCATTCAATATCACAGTCATCCAAGTCTATGCCCCAACCACTGATGCTGAAGAAGCTGAAGTTGACCGCTGCTATGAAGACCTACAACACCTTCTAGAACTAGCACCAAAAAAAGATGTCCTTTTCATCATAGGGGATTGGAATGCTAAAGTAGGAAGTCAAGGAGTAATCGGAATAACAGGCAAATTTGGCCTTGGAGTACAAAATGAAGCAGGGCAAAGGCTAATAGAGTTCTGTCAAGAGAACAAGCTAGTCATAGCAAACACTATGTGTTTTTCCAACAATACAAGAGACGACTCTACACATGGACATCACCAGATGGTCAATACCAAAACCAGATTGATTATATACTTTGCAGCTAAAGATGGAGAAGCTCTATACAGACAGCAAAAACAAGACCAATAGCTGACTGTGGCTCAGATCATGAGCTTCTTACTGCAAAATGTAGGCTTAAATTGAAGAATGTAGGGAAAACCACTAGACCACTCAGGTATGACTTAGATCATATTCCTTGTGAGTACACAGTGAAGGTGATGAATAGATTTAGAGGATTAGATTTGGTAGACAGAGTGCCTGAAGAACTATGGACGGAGGTCCGTAACATTGTACAGGAGGCAGCAACTAAAACCATCCCAAAGAAAAAGAAATGCAAGAAAGCAAAATGGCTGTCTGATGAGGCTTTACAAATAGCTGTGGAAAGAAGGAATGTGAAAAGCAAGGGTGAAAGGGAAAGATATAAGCAACTGAATGCAGATTTCCAGAGAACAGCAAGGAGAGATAAGAAGGCCTTCTTAAATGAACAATGCAAAGAAATTGAGGAAAACAATAGAATGGGGAAGACTAGAGATCTCTACAAGAAAATTGGAGATATGAAAGGAACGTTTAGTGCAAAGATGGGCATGATAAAGGACAAAAAAGGCAGGGACCTAACAGAAGCAGAAGAGATTAAGAAGAGGTGGCAAGAATACACAGAAGAACTATACAAGAAAGATCTTAATGTCCCTGATGTCCACGCTGGTGTGATCAATGACCTTGAGCCAGACATCCTAGAGAGTGAAGTCAAGTGGGCCTTAGGAAGCATTGCTAACAACAAAGCTAATGGAGATGACAGTATTCCAGCTGAGTTATTTAAAATACTAAAAGATGATGCTGTTAAAGTGCTGCACTCAATATGCCAGCAAGTTTGGAAAATGCAACAGTGGCCACGGGATTGGAAAAGGTCAGTTTATGTTCCAATTCCAAAGAAGGGCAATGCCAAAGAATGCTCAAACTATCGCACAATTGCACTCATTTCGCATGCTAGCAAGGTTATGCTCAAAATCCTACAAGCTAGGCTTCAGCAATACATGAACCGAGAACTACCGGATGTACAAGCTGGGTTTCAAAGAGGCAGAGGAACTAGAGATCAAATCGCCAACATTCACTGGATCATGGAGAAAGCACGAGAGTTCCAGAAAAATATCTACATCTGCTTCATTGACTATGCAAAAGCCTTTGATTGTGTGGATCACAACAAACTGTGGCAAATTCTTAAAGAGATGGGAGTACCAGACCACCTTACCTGTCTCCTAAGAAATCTGTATGCGGGCCAAGAAGCAACAGTTAGAACCGGTCATGGAACAACCGATTGGTTCAAAATAGGGAAAGGTGTACGACAAGGCTGTATACTGTCACCCTGCTTATTTAACCTATATGCAGAGTACATCATGAGAAATGCCAGGCTGGAAGAATCACAAGCCGGAATTAAGATTGCAGGGAGAATCATCAACAACCTCAGATATGCAGACGATACCACCCTAATGGCAGAAAGTGAAGAAGAACTAAAGAGCCTCTTGATGAGGGTGAAAGAGGAGAGTGCAAAAGCTGGCTTGAAACTCAACATTAAAAAAACTAAGATCATGGCATCTGGACCCATCAATTCCTGGCAAATAGAAGGGGTAGAAATGGAAGCAGTAATAGACTTCATTTATTTGGGCTCCAAGATCACTGTAGACAGAGACTGCAGCCATGAAATTAAAAGACGCTTGCTCCTTGGGAGGAAAGCTATGGCAAGCCTAGATAGCATATTAAAAAGCAGAGACGTCACCTTGCCGACAAAGATCCGCATAGTCAAAGCTATGGTTTTTCCAGTAGTAATGTATGGCTGTGAGAACTGGACCATAAAGAAGGCTGAGTGCCAATGAATTGATGCCTTTGAACTGTGGTGCTGGAGAAGACTCTTGAGAGTCCCCTGGACTGCTAGGAGGTCAAACCAGTCAATCTTAAAGGAAATCAACCCTGATTGCTCATTGGAGGGATCGATAATGAAGCTCAAGCTCAGATACTTTGGTCACCTAATGCGAAGAGAGATCTCTTTGGAGAAGACCCTGATGCTGGGAAAGATTGAAGGCAAAAGGAGAAGAGGACGGCAGAGGATGAGATGGTTAGATAGCATCACTGAAGCAATGAGCATGAAACTGAGCAAACTCAGGGAGGCAGTGAAGGACAGGAAGGCCTGGGGCAATATGGTTCATGGGGTCACGAAGAGTCGGACACGACTTAACGACTAAACAACAACAATGTATATATTTATATAAAAAGAAATGACTTCCCCCTCATCACAATTATAAACAATTTTAGTAATTTATCTTAAGTTATTTAGTAATTTCTCTTAAAATAAAGCAAATGATCTCTTCTTTCCATAACTCATCTCTTATCTATAAACAAATCCTTAAAGCCTTGTCATTCAGTCCTGGTCAGCAAAAGTCCATTAAGGATGATCAGATATAGCAACATACCTATTTTAACCTTGATCAAATAAACCAACTTTATATTCCTTCCTTTTACTTTTAACAATCTTGATCTTTAATCCCTTCAAATAATGTCCTAGAACTTGATTACTTTTCATTTTTTCTTTGTCCCTTCTCACAAAATCCTTAAAAACTTTAACAAGTTTCTTTTCTAAATCCAATATAGAAAAGTTATCCAGGTCACTCTTTTGTTTTATTATTTGTATGTTGCATTATAACACCCCATCACATGCTAGGCATTTCTGTCAGTGCAGACTAGTAAAATCAGTCGAACACTAACAAGGAAGCTAGCATGGGAAAATACCAGCAACACCCTGGGGAAAAGCCTCAAATTTCAGGAGGCAAGCCCCTGCAGCATGTCACATGCTCAATCGGAGCACATGATCCCTTGTGTTTCATGTATTATCATATATGGTTATGAGTTTGTATTAGGTAGTGTGACGTATGATATGCTTAACCCTGCCCTCTGATGTACTCAGTAAAAGAGGTTTCCAGACTCCGGTCTGGGCGCTCTCATCCCCCCTGAAGGAGAATCAGTTTGGTGTCTTCTTTCCCCTCGTGAATGTTACAACTGGTGACCCCGACATGATTCCCATTAACCGTGTGATCGTCTGTCACCCTCTGCCTGAGACCTCCGGTACTTACGCCTGAGAAAGGGCTCAACGCGTCCCAGCCGCTTGTCGGTTCCCTCGTAAGTATGGGAGGCGGGTTGTCCAAGCCCCAGGTTGCGCACCTCCGCGAACCTGGAAACCTTCTCAAGGCTTCTAACATCATTCTTTCTAATTGAGGCACCCCATTGCCTCTGATTAAGCAAAAACAGCTAATTGAATTGCTAAAATATGTTTGGCTCAAATGTCCGGTCTACCCTGAGACTGGATCAACAAAAGTCACATTGTGGAAAAAGATTTTGAAGTATTTAAATGAGCCACCAAAAGCTCCACAGCAAATTATTGTCTCCTGCCGTATTCTTTTAGAAGCTTTGGAAGTTTACGATGTGGAGCCGAGGATGGCTGCCGTTGCAATCACGGCGCCTCCTCTCTATGAGGGCCATTCGCCATCGGCCCCCCCTCTTCCTCTAACAACAAAGGAAAGGGATGAGGGACTTTTCCCTCCTCCGGCAACTCCAACTGCCGGACTCCTGGTACGCGCCATGATAGAGGCTCGTGCTAGAGGGGAATTAGATTTGGAGGATATGCAATCTTGTGCTGCCTTCCCTGTCTCATATATTCCCAATCCCAATAACCCCAATAACCCTCCTACCCAAGTGTTTGCTCCTCTGTCTTATAAAGTTGTAAAGGATATTAAAGTTGCTGTAACTATTTATGGCTTACAATCTCGCTATTCTATGGGCTTGTTTTTAACACTTGCAAATTCTTCTGACATGATGATTTCTGATTGGCAAATGCTATGTAATATGATTTTAACTCGTGCTCAGTATGTTGTGTGGTGGTCAGAATATCAAAAACAAATTGCCCTTATTGCGCAAGGGTGGTCTCCCTGCAAATGTAACCATTGATCATTTGTTGGGACAAGGAGTTTTTACAACTGCCGCCACCTCATGCAGGGATCTACTGAAAATTATTCCGAATTTCTTAGCTGTCTTCAATTAGCCATCGAGCGTCAGATTGACAATGAGGACACTCGTAATGAATTATTAAAACTAGCTTATGAAAATGCAAATGCTGATTGTCAAAAGGTTTTGCAGCCCATTTTTGCTCATCCCAGAGCTACTCTTGCTGACTTTTTATGTGCTTGCCGTATCGTTGGCACCACGAGTCAAAAAAATGGAGGCTCTTGCTGCCGCGATGCACCAAATCAGCCACTTCCTGCTTCTTCTTCGCGCCCCACCGGAAATTGCTTCAATTGTAGTAAGCCTGGGCATTTTAAGGCTCAGTGTAGGTATGGGGAAGAGCAGATGTACCTTGCAACCAGTAAAGTTTTGCTGTTACTTTGAATTCACTGGGTCTCCGTGTGTTGCAGAGAACCTTTCGTGCCCCAGTGTTCGGTTGGAAGTGATTTGTGTGTCTCCCCAATTATTTCCCCGCTGTTGACCAGGGCTGTGTGTCTGTCTGCTCCAGCCGCACCTATCTGGAAACCCAGGTAGAAAGCAAGGGGGGCTGACAAGATCCGCGTGCCTCAACAGGCTGTGAGTGTGTGAGTGAGTGACCATAAGCCGAACCTGGGAGCAGCGTCTGTAACATACCCATTAGACTTGGCCACTTTGGAAACAGATCTGCGAGAAGCAAGGAAAGCTGTTGGAAATGTTGGAGAGGAAAGTAAAGTAAAGACTGTGGGGGAGGTGCAAATAATAAGAGATAGGTGGGAAAGAAGTGGGGGAGACAGCAGGAATAGGAATTTGTGGAGTAATCAGGGGCAGAGAGTAGGGAATGGAGAGGAGCCTGTGCAAGTGTGGTGAAAGCTGAAAGACTTAGGAGAAAACATGGAGAGATGGGATGGGGCTCCTACTAGAAGCTTGAAGGAGCGGGTGAAGCAGTTATAGAGAAGTCAGGGAGGAAAGCATGGATCGGAAGAGGAAGATGAAGGAAAAGTCAAGGAGTAAGAGCAGTCTTTTTTGCTGCTCCAGCAGGAACTGAAACAATTAACAGAAGCTTTAAGGAAAGTTTCAGTCCTAGCTGGAAGGGGAGGATATGTGAATTGGAATCCCGAATGGCTTAAAAACCTAGCAGAACTAAGAACAGATATAGCTAAAGCCTTAGAACAAACTGATGCTGCTTCCAAAGAATCCAAAATTACATTAAACCAGGGGATCAAGTTATGGTGAAAAAAGGAAAACCAGGAGGAGCCCTGGGACCACGATGGAAGGGACCACATACAGTCCTTGATGTAATTTCACCCCATCTAGTGTACCTGGACACAAACAGATGGTGGCACCGCTCCCAAGTTAAGCCTGTGTAACCTGTGTAAATAGGCTAGGTTACTTTTCTTTTCTACTCCCTCTTTTGTCCCCCCCCTTTCTTTGTTTTCCTTTGCTTTTTGTTTGTTTGTTTTTGTCCCCCCACCCTTTTGATTTTATCCACAGGATCCAAGCATGAAGATCTACATCCAAATTCTCCTGCTGGGACAATGCCTAGAAGCTCTGCAGCACAGTTCTAACAACAATTTTTTTTGTAGAACTGGCACAAACAGCTATGAACAGCTCAGCTTTTTGCGTAGGGCAACTTTTGACAATGGGAGGAGTCACATCCACCTGTTTCTTTGGAATACCCTCCAGCCTAGAGACATTAAGAGATGTTATGGCTTTAAAGAATTTCACTAATGACTTGTGGGAGGGAATGTTCTTTCACTTTGGATCTTCTCCAGAACCTGAACCATGGACAAACCAGAGGAGAATGACCCTGAATCTTTCAGGTGTAACCAATGAAGAAGTGACTGATATCAATCCTCCAAAACCGTGTAGCTATTGACTATCTACTATTAAGAGCAGGACAGGGCTGCGAATCCTTTCAAGGTCTTTGTTGTTTTAACCTTGAAGGGCATTATTTTGATACACAATTTTATATTCTATATATATACAATTTTATATATATACAGTATACATGCTTCACATAATGTATAACCATACCTGTAACAGTGCACTCTATTTTATTTCTAAAGGGTTAACTTGCTTTTGTTTTGTAAAGAACACTGGTTTCTTCCCCCCCCCCCCTTTATCTCTTTGCTGAATGCCTGATTGTCTTCGAATAAGCAATTAGCTGAGTACAAGCTGCTTGTTGTACCAAGCTTTTCGCAACAGTTGTAAGGCCCTGCATTCTAGAGAGAGATAAGAAAAATCTTGTATGCCATTCCCTTGGTAACCAGAAGAAAAACTTACAGTTAAGTTTACCTTCCTAAGAACCACCCTTCACTTGCTCAGACCGTCCCAAAAATCCCTTGTATGGGTATGAGGGGATGTATTATCTGACTACAGATTTAAATGTCTATAAAGCCTCTGATGTTTGTTTTGTGAGGTGTGTTTTCATCAACATCTCTTGTTAATGTGTTGATTGGGGTCACCCAGCTGTGTCTTGATCAAAATACATCTGCTATTCATCAGAAGTCTCATCTCAAGTCTTCTTATTGGCATTTTATTGAAACTTGGGAAATAAAAGTGCCATACAACCTAACCAACAACGAGAACTACATTGAGACAAAACTAGCCAAGCTTAAAATTCTAGCCTCTCACATTTCCCAAGATCCAGAGGGATGGAGCTGGTCATGGCTCACATCTTGGTTACCAGACTTTGGATCCTGGGGAAGGAAAATTGTTCAGACCTTGCTGTTTGTATTATTTGTCTTTATATTAATTTCCTCAATTTTTCAATGTGTTAAAAATTGTTTTCTGGAAATATTGTATCTCCATGTCAACTGGACAGCAAACCTTTTGGCAAGAATATCTAAAAAACCTGTAATGCTCTGAGTGGGTGATGAGTGAGCCCCATTTTGTGGCATCTCCTGTTTAACTCGATGCCAAGGGGAGGAATATGTGAGACTTGGCGGCTTCCGTCCCTCTAGCTAGTGCCTGGCAGCCTGGTTGGGAAGGACGTGGGTAAGTGTGTGCGGCCTTGAAGGAAGAGTGCTGCTTCTATGCCGACCATTCTGGAATTGTTCGAGAATCCATGACCAAACTGAGAGAGGGCCTGAATGCTCACAGGCGAGAGCACGAAGACCGACAAGGATGGTTTGAGGGATGGTTTAATCTCTCCCCGTGGCTCACAACCTTGGTTAGTGCTCTCGCTGGACCGTTATTATTGTTAATTATAGCATGTACAGTTGGTCCTTGTGTCCTTAATAGGCTTATGAGTTTTTTTCAGGATAAACTGGGTATCATAGAAGCACAGGTCAATATGGTCTGCACACATAAATACCTGCCTCTCCCAACCACGGAACCAGTGGCACCTGAACAGCTTCTTTGCAAACCTCAGCTCACCTTTATCAGTGATGAGGAGGAAGCCGCCCTTTAAAATAATAAAAACAGAGGAGATGTTGCATTATAACACCCCATCACATGCTAGGCATTTCTGTCAGTGCAGACTAGTAAAATCAGTCGAACACTAACAAGGAAGCTAGCATGGGAAAATACCAGCAACATCCTGGGGAAAAGCCTCAAATTTCAGGAGGCAAGCCCCTGCAGCGTGTCACGTGCTCAATCGGAGCACATGATCCCTTGTGTTTCATGTATTATCATATATGGTTATGAGTTTGTTTTAGGTAGTGTGACGTATGATATGCTTAACCCTGCCCTCTGATGTACTCAATAAAAGAGGTTTCCAGACTCCGGTCTGGGGACTCTCATCCCCCCCGAAGGAGAATCAGTTTGGTGTCTTCTTTCCCCTCACTCGTGAGAGGCCCGCTGTAACTGCGTGAATGTTACATTTGTATATCACTTTTAATTATTAAGACATCAGCTGGTTTCATTTGTATATCCAGTGTACAGGGAGTCCTCGACTTGTGACCATTTGAAGTTATGATGATGCTGAACAAATGGTTGTTATGGCTGCTTCTCAGAGTTACGGCTGTCCCAGCACCCCTGTGGTCATGTGATCACAATCTGGGTGCTTGACAATCCATTTGCACTTACAACTGGTTGCCAAATACCCTGTGATCACTTGATCGCCATTTGCAACCTTCCCGGCTGGCTTCCCCAGAAAGTCAATGGGGAAGCTGGCAAGGAAGGTCACCAGTCACTGGGGTAAGTCTCTCCCACCCACACACCCTCCCCAGTCCCTCTGCACTTACACCATGCTGGCCACTTGCACACCCTCATGTACCCTCCCTGATCCATGCAGCACCTCTTGTGCACCCCACACACACCCACACACTCCCGCACCCTCCCCAACCTACACATTGTCTTGTGCACACCACCGTGCACCCTTGTGCACCCTCCCCAACTTGTATGGCACCTCTTGCACATCCCCTCACTCCGTTCCCCACCTGGCAGTAGCCACTTACCTGCCTACCAGCCAGGGACTTGCAACTTCCTGCCGGCTTCCCCACCGACTTTGGTTGTGAGAAGCCAGCAGGAAGTTGCCTCGCCTAATGACTGTGGGATTCAGTTAACAACAGCAACTGGGACTGCAGGTATTACCATCGCTAAGCAATGCAGTCACACGTTATGACCATATTACTTAGCAATGGAAATTTCAGTCCCAATTGTCATTGTAAGTTGAAGACTACCTGTAGCATCTTTTTCCATATCATTCTTATAGCCTGTCATTTTTAAATCCACTTTCAGATCAGTCTCAGTCTTGTCAGGTAAAACTTGTTCCTCTTCCATAACATCTTTTAAACACAGTCTATAATGGCAGACACTCTTAAAGTTAACTTCTGGGTCCATTGTTCACAAATATCATTCAATACATCCAACATTAAAGTATTTTGCTCCATTCTGTATTACTATGTCAAATTTAAGTGTTCTTCTCCTTTAATTGTAATCTTTAGTTTCTTCTGCTCCCCTCTAGTGTCCAACCTTCAAAGTCCCATCCTATCATTTTTTTTAAAAGAATTCAAAATGACAGCATTTTCCCATGGGAAGGATTCTTATAATTACTTTCAAAATCTTATTTCAAATCCATCTGGACCCTTAGTCCATTTGTAAATTTCTAAAAACAATGTTCTGATCACCCTTTTGTTGTTTATTCCCCCCCAAAATTGTAAGTCATTAAACTAGTATTTAAAACTTCTTTCACTAAGGATTGAACAAAACTCACACAGAACTATAAAATGTGTCACTCCAAAGGTTCCTAATAACTGTAAAGCAGTTAAGAAGCAATTTCTGAAAGTGATTAAGAAATGAGGCTTGGCAAATCTTATGTCCATATAGGCAGCATTACAGCTGTGAGCTTGATTGAAATCCCTCAACTCCCAGGTGCTTGACTTACGAGCTGACCATAAAACCTCAGTTCTTGCAGTCCACTCTCAAGGAGTAGTTGTCTGGAGTACAAGTGTGTGATCTCATGATGTCTCCTTTTTCTGGAGAGACTTCACCGGCCAAAATTCACCATCTGGCCACCAATCTCTGACACAATGCCATCCCCTCTCTTTCAGGGATGTCTAGTTCACCATGAATCCTCACAGGAAGTCTATATTAAACAGCTCTTAACCTTGTAAGATAAAATAATTGAATTTTTGTAGTCAAAACCTTGCAAATCCCCATTGTGCTCTTTCCTTCCTTATTTGTTTATTTAATTTATATAGCTGCCCATATCACTTGCATGTGACTCTGGGCAGTGTACACAATTAAAACACAAGCTAAACAATCTAATTCAACAAATCAAGCCAATTAAACCAATTAAAAAACCAATTAACACAATTAAAAAACAAAAAGACAGGGAAGATTGCAATCTAAACTTATACCAGCCATTTAATGAGCTCCATGTTTCCATAGGATCTCCAGGCCTGATGGGAAAACCAAGTTTTGAGGGCCTTCCATAAACTCCTTCCTTCCTCCCTTTTTTATGAATGGCTGGTAGCCTTCTCAGGCAGCAGACACAAGGCAACAGGGTCAGCCCTTCCAGAATTTCTCCTGAGTCTGCCAGTCTTTTCATTCTCCTTGTGGTCAGCTATGCTAAAAACTAACCAACCAACCAACCAATCTGCATGATGAAAAAGTATCAATTGGTTTTATGCTGCTTTGGAGGTAGGATGTATTGATTTACATTATTATTTATTTTCATCTTTGGCAAACTAAGAGACCCTACCAGAGGCTGAGTGAGCACTTCTGAAGCATCTGGTGCTAGGCAGCAATGGCAATCTTGCAAAATTCTTTGAGTTTCCCAGCCATCTCCTCCTCTTGGAAGGGCATGCACTACAGTCTGCCTTGCACTCTTCAAACTAGACTATTCTCCGTGGGACTGGCACCAGTAGTCTGGGTAGGTGAAATTAATTGTAACACTGTTTGCATTTTGCCTTCTGTGGCACAATGTATTTTGGTTGGTTCTACTGTTTTGTGACTTGTAATAAGACACAAAGTTGATTTTTGAATGATACAAGACAATACCTTTGTTAGGACCAGCTGAAGAGTGCATGAAATTTTGAATTTTCATGAACTCTTCTTTAGTTGAATAGTAAATAAAACAAAGTGCAAGGGGAAAGAAAAACTGAATATAATGTTGCACAGAAATACTAGGCCAATTATACCAACCTCTTCTGCCTGGTGTCATTCAGGTATTTTGGAAAACAGACTTCAGTCTTCTAACACAGAAAGACTCCTGGGTCAAAGAAACAGTAATGCCAACTTTTGAAAAATATAACATCTAGTCATGGCTGAAATCTGGCTCCAGTATTGATCCAGTAAATATTTAGAGATGAATGAGAATCTTGGATTAAATTCACACAGTGTATTGATAAACAGGATGACAATTAGTTTTATATGCTAAAAAACAAAACTGAAAGCTTCTACCATCCAGGTGAAGGGCCCTGAATGCTTAGATATTAAAAGTTGACCTTGAAACCTTGTATATTCAACTCTGTTTATGGGCTTAAATGAGGGTCGCCCTCTCATCTTTCTGGCCGACTGATTGCCTTTATCTGACACATAGCAAGCAATGCAACTTTTCTGTTTTCCATGCCGAGAAAGTGTATATCTATGAACTTTGGCTGAAATAGACTAAATTAGGCTGATACAGACGGTTACAAATTTCCCTTGATTCTTTATTTTCTTAAATAAGAACGTACCTAAATTCACAATTTGTTTAGAAAAAGTAATATACAGGAAAGAAAGTATATGAAGAAAGCAAAACAGAATCACCATCCCTGAACAGATCACTTGTGAGACACAGATAACAAGTGAAGAGAAAAATGAGAGAGTTAAAGCTGAAGAATTCAAACTGGGTATTATTATCTATTGGTTTTGAAGATATGTCATCCACAGATTAAGTCTAGCAATGTGGAAGATCAAGATAGCTCTGCAAGATAGGAAAACACCTTTCTAATCATTAACAGTCAGCAAATCCTCTGAGTTTTGAGATCTCAGCAGATATTAGCCATATATTTCCAGGGACACCTTCTCTATCCAAAAGGGCAAAAGCATACTTCTTTAAAATGGAAGTATCCTATCACCTCCAGCCAATGCCATTTTTTGAGCTTTATTCAATGCTCCTAAATAATCTTACCGTACCCAAAACTCTGACATAGATTTACTTCTCTGAAATAGTGAGTGCAATTTCTCTAAGGTTAAATTCCAATGCATATTTACAGTACTTGAGAGTAGTGCAGAGTTCATGTCAGAGTAAAGGTGTAAATTTTGAGAGCCGGTTTGGTGTGGTGGTTAAGGCATCAGGTTAGAGACTGTGAGTTCTGTTCCTGCCTTAGGCACAAAGCCAGCTGAGTCACCTTGGGCCAGTCATTCTCTCTCAGCCCTAAGAAAGAGGCAAGGGCAAACCACTTCCAAAACCCTTGCCAAGAAAACTGCAGGGACTAGTCCAGGCAGTTGTCAGGAGTCAACATTGTCTCAAAAGCAACCCCCCCCCCAAAATGTGTAAATGATTAGGGTGTATGGTAAAGGCCATCCTGGAAAGTTAATATTGGAATCAGAATATTTTTTGTGGTATGCCCACCATTATTTCCATTGATAAGACTCTTAAATGTAATACATAGTATTAAGATAAAGATTATCCAAGATAAAAAAATAAATCTGTCTGAGAAATCAAGTCAAAATAAGAATATCTTACAATATTTACCAACCTCTCCCCTTTTAAGGTTTATTCCCAGAGAGCTTCCTATTGCTCTGATAGTAAGATCATCTTTCATATTGACAGTTTTGCTGAGAATGGCTGGCAGAAACATCTTCCAATTTACATGATTTTATATTCATCCCTGTGGCTCATAGGACTCCAAGACTCAAAATCATGCAGCAAGAACTGAGAATAGAAACACTTCCATAACTTGTGAAGATTATAAGACTTGGCCTCACCCCAGTCCTAGATATGTGGGGATAGTTTGTACTTGCTTAGAATGATGGAAAATGATTCCCTTCTCTACGCTTTGTTGCATTTGTCTCCTCATTCTTTCATCACAGGAATTTGTGTCAATCCCTGCTGCCAAAAAAAGGGAAGTTTGAGGGTGGGAATAATGAAGCCCTACTACAAAACTGTCAGCATTAGTAGGAAAGTTGATGTATGGATGTAATGTAAGTTCTAGGCTATAAGTAGGTTATAGTCATAGTCTGAGCACAGCTGAGATCCAACGTGACACCAACTACAAATTCTGAGAACTGAAAAGTATCAACCTAGAAAAAGGCTCTCCAAACATTTCTTCCTTCAAACAATGGATGGGATACCATAAGCATATATTAACAGTAAACATATTTTATTTGGGGAGAATCAGGAGCAGCTTTTCACAACACCCATGCATACGTATATACTGGTCAACCTATTCTAATTTGAGATAAGCAAAATTATGCAGAGTGCAGAACAGAAATAAGAAAAAGTAAGCCACAGAAATTAATGGCATGAGATAAGAAAAAGAAAAGGAAATGTAGTTGAAACTAATTTGCACCAACACCATTCACTATACCTTTCTGTTACCTCTGTAGCCTTGCAAACCATCCTTGCTTCCCTGATGTCCATGCACTTCTTCAGACATTGCTTTTTGTTCTTTAAATTTCTCAACTCTCTCTTTTTCAGAATCTCATCAACTGCATCCAACCATGACTTTCTCTCTTCCTGCATATATTTATGAAGGAAACAGGCCACATACTACTTTTTACTCCTCAACTAGCATTTGTGCATTTTAAATCCATCCACCCATTTCCCCATCTTTAGGAAACAATCAGCCTAGGCTACTGCTCTACATTTTTGCCATTTATATGTACTTGGGAATCGTTCATTCTATTTTCCCTGTTAAAGACAACTACCTTCATCTTTGATACATTTAATTTTTATTCCTCATTGTATCATACAACCCATGTAGCATTTGCTGCAAATAATTTGGTTTCTCAGCCAGTGAACAGCATTTCCTGCATACAAATGTACATGTATATTCATGTTCCCAAGCAGAAAAAAATTCTGGCATCATCACAAGAATTCATTATACATTCATCCATAAATACATTAAATACCCAAGGGGCCATCACCTATTTTTGTCTTATTCCCTGATCAACATTAAACTATCCCTAAGCTTTCCATGTATTCCCATGAATGCTTAGCCTGAAAATAGGCAGCTTAGGGAAATAAAGGGAAGAACAGAAAAAGCTTTATGGGAGAACAATTACTTGTGAGTAAACCAGAAATAAAAGGGAGAAAGTATACTCCCTGCCACAATTTGCTAGGATTTCATTTCTGCAGCCATCAGGGAAGAGGGGAAGCTTGGGGGCAGGGAGGAGGGGTGCAGAGGATTCAGGAGTATTGGTTGGCAGCTCAGCCAACAGGAAGAGAGGTTGACAGTATCATCAGCAAGGAAATTTCCCAGTTGACCAGCTGAGGGAGAATCAGGGCTTGAAGACCCAAGCAGGCTAGATTCAGTCAAGAAAAATTGGGCAAGATCTGGTCCAGAAGGAGGGATCAAACATCCAGGAAGGAAATGAGAGAAACTGCTATGTGAGACTTTTGCAATGACAGCTGTTGCTGTGGGCATTTGGCAAGGGAGAAGGGAGAGTTTCTTTATATATGTACGGTGCTTTTGAAATGTGCTGCGCTTTTAACAAGACTGCTCAGACTGTTGTATATAAGCTACTAGCTCTGAGCAAGGCTCTCTGCGTGATGCCAGGAGATTCATCCCACTGAGTTCAATAGCTTAAATGCTGTTTAAGCTGATTGTATCTGCCTGTATAGCTGTAGGGTTATTGTTTTTCTAATGCAAATGGTAAAGTTGTTCTTGTCTGTTCATCATTAGAAGTTGGATATTTTTCTTTGAATGCCTCAGGATTGGGACAGTGACCCCTTGCTTGTTGGAGCCTTGGCAGCAGACTTTTTAAAAGTGAATTGCAAAAGAGCTGAATGGGATTCTCCTGGAAGATCCCATGGGGAGTCAGCTCTCAATCATCCACTATTCCAGATGCTATTTGGCATCTAACTTTAGCATTCTAGTTAACTGTGTTGTCTTTTTGAATGTTGTATCAACAAGCCACTGACATGCCATCACAGAATTGTTCAATGTCTACTTCCTGTGCATTTGGTTCACTGTGATATTGGTTGGCTTGCCTTAGACTCAATTGGAAGATGAAATTTCTGCACTGATTCTTTATTCACTTACAAATCTATATTTCCTTACCAATTTGGATGTTTACATTATTGTCTCAATTTTCTTCTGAGATTTGATGTCAGAATTTTGCCTAGAGAACAAGGGATTTAACTTTATCTAATAGATCATAAGAATCCTTGCTGGATCAGACCCCTGGCCCGTCTAGTCCAGCAGTCTGTTCTCATGGTGGCCAACCAACTGCGCAAGGAATTGCACAGGTTTCCCAGTGGAAACTGCAGAAGGTAGCCCACTAGCCCCTTAATTAATATTTTAAGGTCCTTTGAGACCCTTGGATAATGACATGTGTGGAGAATTTCTGGATCAAACACAGACTGGAATTGATGGAACAGTAGCATATAGACATGTTTGGAGAGTCTTGGAAATGTCTATCATAAGAGTTGTCCTTTTCAGCTCTTCACCTCCCAGGATATCTCTACTCCCAGCTCTGTTTCTGTCCAGAACTTTAAGAGAAGTTTTATTACATGTACAGTGAAGAATAAGAACAGATTTGGAAAACAATGAAATACGCTTGGCTAAGGCTGAAACCAGTTGGGATTGATTCACACAGGAAAGGGGGCTTGATTTATATTTATTGGAAGCACTGTAACCAGGATAGCTTTGTATTACAATATATTATTATGAACTTGGTAATAGAATGTTAGGCGTAGGTGATTTCCCTGATTGCAAAGAACTTTGCGATAAAGGACATTGCTTCAAGAGTAAATGATATGCAAATTGCTGACAAGCATTTGACAGTGCCTGCTGTGCTAATAAATGCAGTAGGCAGCATAATTGTGAGAGTTGTTGAATTATCTTAATCAAAAATGTTAAAGAAGCAGGGATAACCCCCCTCTCTATTACGAATAGTGTAATTAAGTAAGCATTATTAATTACAAGCTACAGGAGAAGGATAATGTAATTATTCCTGTCTTCTATTTAAGTGGGCGGGTGACTGTGTTCACAGCCTGAGCCAAAGAGCGTCATTTATGTAAATTTACAAGAACTTGTTCTTTTAATAATAAAGCTTACTATATGGTAGAGATTGCAGTCTCAGCATCAGAACATTTTCTGACTCTTCTCTGAATGAAAAACAACTTTGGGAATCAAATGTCAAGTTCTGTTGGTGGGTGTTCTGCTTCAGTTGTATTTCAGTAACCAGAACTTGGATCTTTATGAAATTTTAAGGCACAAGGATAAATTACAAATTATTCCCATATAGGTCAGAAGAGATGCCTGTAACCATTGTCTACTCCCTTTCTGAAATGTGCACTGCAGTATTTGGAGGCTCTTGTGTATCAAGCTAATTAGATGTCCCCTGTTCCATTCCTGAACATATTTATAGCCCTTCCTGCAACTAAGAACTCTAAACATGTAGAATTCATTATAGCAAGGAATTCTCTAATAATGAACTAAATGTGCTCATAATTCCTCTTCAAAATGCTGCTCAATAGGAAAAAGCCAAGAGTAGTGTAGAGAGAGCCTTGCAGCCCCTCATAGATCAATTTTCAGAACACCCGACTATTTTATTTATTAGATTTACATCCCACCTTTTTCAGGAGGCCAAGGTAGCCTATGTAACACTTTTTCCTCACAACAGCAAACTCTGTGAGGTGGCTTTGGCTGAGAGAGAATGAATGGCCCACAGTCACCCACTGAGTTTGTATGGCTGAGAATGGACTTGCAGCTGATTGTCCTCAGTGCCAGTCCAACATCTTAACCATTGCTAGATACTAGACCTTGTGCATACATCATGATTCTTTTCCTTTTCTACATGCTGTGCTGAAATGCAAAGTATTGAAAGAACTGAAAGAATAATGTAATCTTCCTGGAGAAATCTACTTTTTCATCTCTTTCTCAATGCTCATAGCTACCAATCTGATGTAAGATGGTAATGGTGACCCAGCATTAAGTTCAGGAGCTCATTTGGAACTCATTGGAGACTGAATCTTTGTTAGTGTTCCATGTCTCCAGGTGTCAGGTTCTCATCTCAGTGGGGCACTGGGAAGAAGATAGCAGATACAATGAAAGAAATCTATCTTTCTGTCTGAGATGAACTGGAAAATCAAATGTTACTCAGCAAGCAGTTGTTCAATAGCATGCTCTCCAGCAGTCTCCCAGCTGGCAGCCCTATCAATTCTGAGCATTTCTCTTTCACCTCAGTAAGTCAAATTTTACAACCCCAATTGGAATTCATCTTGACTCTGATTTCCTCTTCGACTATTTCTGAGTTCAGATCAAGGGTCCTTAAATGCCTCATGACACAAATAAAAACATCTCACCTCAGTGATTGGTGTATCATAACTTCTCCAAAAATGTGTAAATAGCTCAATTGACGCTTGTTGGGGCTAAAACTACAGAAGAAGAGTAATCATGGTTCACTCTGCTTACATTTTCTTTCTCAGGGTTGCCTTGTCCTAAACAAAACAATAGCCCTCATTATGTATCTTCTAAGATCTTTCTTTTAAAAGGTTCTGTTTAAGGCACACACAGACAATGTGCCTATAGTCACTGGAGACTTTCAACATGGCCCTCTGTCAGGGCTGAAATAATCTCCTTGTGATTAAATGTTGCCAGATTTGCTGTCATTTTGCTTGAGAGGAGCAGAGAACGGGGGAGTTATGCCCATACCCAGACTTCTCTTGATTCTCACCACATGATACCTTCTCAGGCACAAATGAGCTGTCATCATTTTGGTAGAATAGCTGGAGAAATATGTAGATAGGAACAACATATATGAAGAATATCATGCCATTTAAATCTCTCCATCCCTAAGCCTCTCCATATTTATCAATAGCTAATAAGACTAATCTTCATCACGCTGTGGCCCCCAGAGGCAAGCACATTGCTCATTGCTGATAGTTTTAAGCCCAATGCAAATTCTCTTATGCCCTAAAAAGGTTTGGAAATGGTAAGAAAAGGGACTTCAGCTTTAAAACCTGTGCCATATCAGAGTAACTGCACATAGCTGCACGTAGGATGCTTATTTACTGTAAAACTGAGTTGGCATATACTCACAAAATCCCTTCATTTTCCAAAATCTCTTCTGCATTGCTAGCAAAGGGGCCAGGAAAGAATTGGAAGTCCTCCAAACCAGAAACTTTTTTTTCTGCTCAGGAGGAAGACAAGATACAATGTTTGTGTCTTTTAAGAAAAAAGAGGATCCTTCCTTTTGAAACACACAAAGAAACAGGAAACTCTTGGGCTGACTTTTGCTCAAAGCTTTAACATGGTGGTCTGATGTTTTTCATGAAATAATTTTGTTGTCCATTCAGATTGCATCCCAATTCAAGTATCATTATTCTAGGCTAAAATGAGTCTTGTCTTTAGTATAAATCTTGGTAGTTAACTTCACAATCCCATACAACAGAAGTTGGCAATAGAATGCCCGCAAGCAGCAGGACATCCACTATCACCTAAAAAAAAGACATGTAGCCTTCCAAGGTTGAAATACGAGTAATATTAAAAATGGCCCCAAACTCACGAGCTTGTGAAAACATATGAAACTTCACCTATCTCACATAAGAGTTCAGATAGGAATGCCATGATCTCACAAGTCCTTACCTGTAACTTTAGTGTTCTCATATGAAATCTCACTCAATTTTGGATGATGTCACCAGTATCTCATGAGGTCTGGTAAGCCTGGGAATTTTGGGTGATTGTTCAAGAGTCTACACCAAATCAGTTTGCATCAGAACTCACAAGAAAATCAAATTATTCAAGCAGTTTTAGGTTTAAGCACTTTTGGAAATGGTTATTTGAACAAAAAACAGTTACAGTTTATGTAAATAACATCTATTGTTTATTTAGTCTTCTCTAAAAATAAATAGGAAAAGAAAAAAGAAAACAATTATTATCCTAAACTGAATATAACTTCCTCTCATATTCTAAAGTACTCACATAGTAAATTTAAATAAGCAAGCAAAGAAGCAGAGAGGTGAGTGGTTTTAAGTTTACCTACTCTAGGAAATAGCAACAACAGCAACAACTTATATCCTGCGATGATATGTTTAACACCATCAAACAACAACATCTGCCTATCCCAGGTCCTTGGGAAGGACTCAATAGGTAGATAAAAATGCGAAATCCAGTCTAAACATCTAGCTGACTGTGCGACCAGCAATAATAATAACTGTTTAATTGAATCAATTCCAGTTTATCTTTTCTAAGAAAAATATAACAACAGTAAATTATTATTTAACTGAATGTATTCCAGGATGCAATAAGAATCTAGGGGAATAAAAAAGTGCAGACATATCAAAGTGAATAATTTCAGCTCTTACCCATAATTTATTGCATTTGGAAGGCATCCTTTAGTGTTCTAATCATAGAGCCAGTTGGTGCAACTCAGATAGTGCAGGTGTTGAGCGGCAGATCCTCTTCGTAACAAGAGACACTGCTGTCACTGCATTCCCCCACCCCTCCATTTCTCTTCACATTTAGCAAACATTCTTCCAGCTAAACTAGATTTTATAGTGAAATGTAGTTTATTGTTACTCCTTATAATTATATTTCTTATAATTATTACCTTATTAAGAAAGCTTTGATCATGAATTTGAAGAAGTCAATGGATTCAGAGAGTGAGTTGGGATTGCTTCATTTTATGCAGAAAGCATTACACATATAAGGGCTAAAAAGAGTATATTTATTAAACAACAAAGGGGGGGGGGTGCTTTTCCTTGATCAAGGGAATAATGAAAAGGAGATAACCAGAATAACCAGATATTTTTCCCCAAAATTGAACTAGAGGCATTTTCTTCTCTTAAAGGGACAGTAATTTCCATGTCCTGAAAAGACCAAGTGGGTTTGTTTGTTTGAGCTCCCCCACCCCCGGTTCCAGGGATCTTCTATCTTTAATTCTTAATGGGATTGCATTCTCCATGCAAGACTAGTGTGCAATCTGGGAGTCCACTTAGACTCACAGCTCCTACTCAAAGGGCAGGTGGCAGCTGTGGCCAAGAGGGTCTCTGTGCAGGATCATCTTGTGCACCAGCTGTACCTCTTCCTGGACTGGGAGGCCCTTCAGATAGACACTCATAGATTGGTCACCTCTATTCTCCCCCACCCCCACCCCTTTCCCTCCCTTTCCCAGCAGAAAGAATTTTCTGTATTTCCTGACTGAATGATTCCCCAGCTGAATGAGAGAAATAGGAATTAGTAGGCAGGAGCATGGAGAGAGCTCCAGAAAATATTCACTCCTAGCATCTGTCACCATTGGTCAGGCTGCCCGACTCTTCCCTTTCCCAGTATGCCCAGCAGGGAGATCTCTGTGATTCTTTCTGTTAGAAGTCTTATGGGCTAAATATTAGCTTCCAGAGTTCAGCTTACAGGTTTGAATCCCAAGGGATGGACTGCTGAATTAAAGTAGAAAAGGGGGAAGCATGCAGAACATAGCGTCTGGAATTTTTTCTACAGTATTTGCTTTATCATAAAAGGCACTATGGAAGGCATCATCTGGGTAATGAACTGTTTCATCAATGATTGTCTGCATGCACTGTTTTCCTAGGGACTAGTTGATAACTGCATATGTGTCACCTCTCTCTGTATGTGTGTATTTCTACTCTCTCCTTATGTTACATCTGTGTATGTTTCTGTATATGTGTACACTGGGGAGAACAGGTAGAACTTCACATGCTCTCCTCTTGGTCATGTAGCCAAGAAGGAAGGAAGGAAGGGGCTTAAAATGGAGTAGTCAACAGCATTCCAAGCCACTACTCAACTACTTCTCCCACAGAAATGCATCACTGTCATTTTTCCTTATAATTTCCTGATCTGGTCCATTTTCAAACTCAGTCTTTCCTTTGCCAGCTTCTTCAACCATACCAAATTTGGTCTGTTTGGTTCATTTTCAGGGAGTTATCCTGCTGACATACAGGCAGACAAGGAGGAAGAGCCCCTTTACATAATTTCTTCCCAACATTCTGTCGGGTTGGAAAGAATAAAAAGGGTGTATTTAAAAAGAAAAGAAAGGGTAGGCCTTAGTAGGAGGCTTTTGCAGGGCACTGGGAGTTGTACACAAATGACAAATGATAAAATCATCTTGGCTGCCACTTCATAAGACCAAAGGTTTATCTCAACATCTGCTTTCAGAGGCCAGAAACCAAAATGAATCTCAGGACAGTCATCAATAAAAAAAGGTGTGAAATAATCCCTCTCCAGTTTCTTCTGGGAATGAGTTGATGTACAAACTCCTGTCATCAGCAACATCCATAGTCTCTCATATATACACATGCTCACATTCTCTCTCCCGTGCAGGTATAGGCCCAGAGATCTTGTGCCATTTAAAAAAAAAGTTTTAAAAGCCAACAATTCTAATATAGTGGAAAAGGCCTTCTTTTTTTCTGGTGCTTCCTAGAATGCCAGTATGATCTAGGGATATTGATTTAGGACCAAATAGACCTGGGTTCACATCCCCAATTTCCACAAAGTTCACTGGGTGACTCTTAGCCGAACTAAGATCACAGGAGTGTTGTGGTGAGGATAAAATGAAGGATGACCCCTTGAACATCTTTGAGGAAAGGCAACTTATATATCAGGAATCTATTAAAGGCTCTTTCCCTATTGCCAGCCTTCAGGAGCTGTGTGTGTCTTTTCTCTCAGTTCTTTCTGTAATGCTAAAAGAAGAGCCATGCTGTGTTGGACCAAAGACCTACCTAGTCTAGCATCTTGTAGTCAAGCCTATGCTTCTTGGGAAGCTCACAAGCAGGACAATCCTTCTGGCTTTGTGTTTCCCTCTGCTGTTCATCTTAGAATTGATTTGTAGGCAGTACTACAATAGATTTAGCACTCTCCACTATGACTGAGAACTCAATCCAGTCAGCTAGCCTACACAAATAATTTTTAAACTAAGCACAAAGTGTTCCTAGTGTAATATTATTTTTTACTGGTATGTGTGTGTATCTATATCATCTATCTCTATCTCTATCATCTCTATCTCTATATACCATCTATCATTTCCTGTGATATAATCTATCTCTAGGTGGTATGCAGAATTAAAATACATTTGAATATAATAAAATACAGTGATATAAAGCACACATAAGATAATCAAATGCAATAATCAAATGCAAAATAGAACAATGGACATTAGTTTGATTGCACTATCCTGGATACAGATTTATCTCCATTTTCAGGAACTGGAATCATACCTGGGTCATGGGAAGAGATCAGTTACCACTGTATATTTTATATTTTGTAGAAATGATGAACTATAGATTGTTCCCTTTTTCTTTACCAAAAGGGATGACATAGTCTACAGTTAAATATCATGTTCTTAGAGAAGTAGAAGCCCAGTCTCTTTACTTCTGGGGGTACTTGGGCCTTCCTGTATTAAAAATGATACACATTTTGCCAAATGCATCTACATAATTGTTACAAGTCTGCATGCAAATTATTACCCACCATTGTGACACATCTTTTTTTCAAAAGTATTAAGCAAGATGAAGCTGGTGTACAGTTTTGTGCATCTAGTTATCCAGCATAATTACACACAAGAGTAACTATGAGACTTTTTAGTTTGGAAAAATCACCAAGGATTGCAACCAGAGCAAATTCCTGGCCTTTAGGTCCCACTGAAATCAATCTGAAGAATTTAGTTTTGATTAACGTAAGCTCCATGCAGTTCAGTGAGATCAAATTGTGATGAACTTATTTTTGCCAAATATATGTTGCATCTTACACATCTTTATGAATTATTGGTGGACCCACCATAGATAAAATGCAGAGGAAGTTTAGGAGCTACATCTCAGATTAGATTGCAGATGCAAAGCTGAATGTATTGAATGTGTGGTAGAATAAGAATTTGGCAGTGATCTGTCATGGGGAGAGTTGGCCAATTTATGCTACCACCTGTTAAGAATTCTGGGCTTATGTTCAGGGTCATTCAGAAGAGCCTGGATGAATGAACTCTTTTTCAAGTGATTCTTTCCTTACCCATCTTGCCAAACGTTCCTGTTTTGTAGCAATGCCTTTACAGTTCTAGGAATGAAGAATAACAAGGGGTATAAAAAAGGATAATTTGGATAGTATCATGATTTCTACATCTGTTAATACAATTTTGAGGTTTAAATAAATAAAAAAAAACCCCACGACATTAGAGCAATGGAGAACAGATGCTGTTTCCTATACATCTTTTCATTAATTCCTTTTTTCATGGAAGTTTTGCTTAAGCTACTTCCCCTGGCATTTTAAGCTTACATTTTTATTTTAGATTTCACTGATCTGTCAGCCTGCTCTTATTAAGACCATGTACTGCCTTAGCACAAGCTCCAAATCCAGAGTTAGATGTGCCTGTTACTTTAAGCTCTGGAAAAAAAGCAAGATATAAATACACCATAGTTTATAGGAGAAGAAAATTTCACACATACTGGAACAGCAGTGGAGAGCATATGGGCAGGACAGGAAGCATAGGTGTCTTCCATTTTTGATACTTAGGAATAAAAGATGACTAAAGACTCTAGAAAAATAAATAGCAATTAAAAGCATCTGCTGGGGAAAAAAATACAGCTGAAGAATATGCCTGAATCCTGGTCTCCCAGCCACTGAGGTTTGCATTCTATTTAAAAATGCAAAGGTCTCATTGGCATCAAATATTAGTTCCAGTCTTTGACTAAAGTGATTTAATGGTCCACAATTAAATTTGAAATGAAAGTATCCCCCAAACGACTCTTTATAAAGTCTTTTGGAGACCAAAGTCAATATCTATGGTCCTTCCAAGATGCAGCTATTGATTACCTGCCAGAGCCAATGAGCATTAAAACCCAAGGAGATTCAGGAGTACATCTCACTATGACAAAACCTTGTACTAATAAAATTGGCATGCATTGACTAGCCCATGGAAAAGCCCAAAGAATTAATAAAATGAGTTGCATCCTTTGGTGGAGACCGAATGGAAGTTTCTTCAATTTGCAGGAGCCTGAAAATTAAACTAACAATCTCATATTGCATGCTTTTCTGCCCTGATTTGTGGGGTGAGGCTTTTTGTAAGTGAGGGTGGCTGTCTCCAAAGATGTCGGTCATTGAGAAGTCATTGGCCCTGGTGTTCGGTAATACTTTGCTCTAATCCTCATATGGATTTTCTACCTCTGACTAGATCTCTTGGGGCTTAGACAAACTGAACATGGCAGCCTCTGCAAACAAAAAGAACTTTTGATGGGCCCTTTCAAGTACAACCACCTCAGGTGATGGTTTTGTTTCATTCACGGAAGAATCAGCTGTTGAAGCAGCACAAACCATTTGCCTTGAGAATCCAAGATAAAGCTGCACTTCTGACTGAGACAGCAGAAGAATATCAAATGCAGTATAAGTGCAGAAGTAAAAAATGGACTCTGGAAGGTGAAAGGGGGGAAATCCTGCTAACCCCATCTGCCACTGATTTAAAACTTCTACCTTTGATCGGTGCATCTTATTAAGTGGGGATCCCTCAGAGTTTAAAAAGAAAAGGTTAATTTGGACTGAAATGAAATGGTAGCAGAGAACATATGAATATTTTTTGTCCAAAAGATATTGTCTCTGCTCTGTGATTCTTACTATTGTTTGCATAAAAGGAAATAAATACGGTGCCCAGTGATGGAATCATGGTAAGTGTCTTTCATACCAGTCCAGTCAAATTTACTTTGCTAATTGGGACAGGATAAAGATAAGAACTGATGCTGTGCTAAAATCTCCCTTGCAGCCTGTTTTTCTACCTTATTCTTAGGCTGCTTGATAATTTATTTCAAATGTATTCCAGTGGTATTTGTCTTACCGATAGTAATGGAGTTGCTGGTGTTATTCTTTTCTGTTACATACCTTTCCATCACTGAAGTTTCTCTAGCTGCCCACATTTCCCAGTCTGAAAAGAGGAGTGTCCTCAAGTCTTCCTTCAGGATTTTATTTGAAGCCTAGAAGATCTCAGAGATGGCTGTGCAGTGAAGGACAGGATATTTCCACATGCTGCTTGACCACTTTGCAAATAAGTGCAAGAACATCCTAATCAGTGAGAATTTCTCAAAACATTTCTTCTACTTTAAAAGAAATTTCATAACCTGTGGGTATCTGCAGGACTACCTCTCTCTGAGGACATCTGCTTGTCCCACTAAAGCAGACAGGGTAGACACACTCCAGGTCCCTTCTCTTAAACATGGCCATCTTGTGGGTCCTTGGAAGCATGCCTTTTCCATGGCAGCCCCTGCCCTATGGAACAGCCTCCCCCCTGAGATCCAACAGGCTGCTATCCTTCTATCCTTCCAGAGAGCATCCAGGACCTGGCTCTTTCCCCAGGTAATGGGATAAGGTGAGGTCAGAGTAGATGAGAATGTGAGTTGCATCAGGAAGTGTGGTTGTGGCACCAGGTTTTTCTGTTTTTAGTTTTATATTGATTTATTGATTGTAAGATGCCCAGAGTTGGTTTTAAGATGGGTGGCTATTCAAATGTTTTAAATAAATAACCAGAATATCTTCCCTTACACTGAATGAGAAATTACATGGAAAACAAAACAAAACAAAACAAAACAAAACACAATCTAATTTGTCCTTATGACAGTAACGTGGACCTCCTGTTAACATGAATGTCCTTCCTCATCCACATCTGGTTATGGCTAATCATGATTAGTTATGCCCCAGCAGAAATAGATTGGGATCAAAATCTTGAGGTGCAGAAGTGATGGGCAATGAAGCCATCAGCCTAGTATGGCAATATGAGAGAAGGATGGCTACCCAGGCAATGAGAAAGGATTCTCTCTTCTCTGCTTCCATAAGAAGGCAAAGTGGGGTGGTCTTAGATGAACTTCTGTTAAAGAAAAAGTTAGGGGTCTAAAAGTTTTTAAATAAATAAGAATTCCTTTAATTCATGTAGCCACAGAATGAAATCTATTTGGCCATGTAGTGCTATAATGTCACCTTTTTTATTCTATCACATACACACATTGACACTCTCCAGATGTGCGAACTTCAACTCCCACAATATCTAGGCAGCATGGCCATGGGTGTGATTTCTGGCAGTTGAAATCCCCAATTGGGAGGGTGCCCAAGTTGCAGAATAACATAATGAAGCAACGGGGTAAAAGTAACCAAGTGCAGGTGAAGAAAGCAATAGGGGAAGTTTCAGAACAATAGCTGAGTGTAATGCTATATGTACTGGATATCCATAAACCAGGCTGGAAATGGTTAGGATTAGACCTATAGAATTGTTACTTTTTAATGAACGTGGGGAACGAGTTACTTCCCTGGGCATGTACAGTACTTGACCTTGGGGTGACTTGTCCCTATTTGTCCCAGTCAGAATTTCTCTCTTAGATCCTCTGAAAAACCTATTTCTTCACTTCGTGTTGAACATTAATCCAGCCAACAAAAAATTAGCAATGGCTAGAATAGTTGAAACATGTATTTGTTTATTTGGAATATTGATGCAGTATTGCAAAAACTCATTATAAGATCAAGGGTCTTCTCTATCTGATGACATTCATCTTCCCCAAACAGATATGGAAAGACCTGAAGCCTTAAAAGTTAGTGAAGAAAGGTACACTAAAAGTCTGGAAGCAGAATTTACTGCATGAAAAAACAAAAAACAAAACACTACTCACTTTTTAAAAATA